>NW_026557676.1:0-69956 GCF_026930045.1 Uloborus diversus
GAACAATGCTTACTAATAAAAAGGTTGCAGGAAACTGTAATGCACAATGTTACTTAGTACAGAAAATATATACATTTAAAATATTAATTTCTATATTTAAGTTTTCAAAGCTAATCCATACTGTAAAAAGTAATCAAAAGTGTACAAACAAAGGCTCGCATAACTTCAGCTTGTTGCTTCATAAATTTCATTTTCAAAAATTTTAATTTCTCAAGATCAAAATAAATTTGCCTTCATTGTTTGAATTCGTGCTACTTTGCTATTCAGTGATCTATTGCTTGGTATCGATCAATGACCTTAAACATTAGTTGTGTTCTTTTAAAAATGTAAGTGCAGTGAAATTCCTTTAATGACTAATTATTTCCTTGAATATTAACTAAAACGATGAGTGCTGGATCTGGGGGCGAAGTGGGGAGTTGGGACCCTTGCCCCCGTGAGACAACTTTTGGGTGACGATAAATTTTGTTCTATTTCCGTGGGGGGGGGGGCTCGTTGAAACAATATAAAACTCGAAGGAAAATGAGTAGGAGCATCATTTTCAAGATTTGTCCTAGCTCGGAAAAATCGTATATCCGGCACTGACAATTATCAATTATTTATTTTTAGTTTTAGTTCCGTGAATAAGGAAGAAAAAGTGTTCGCGAAAAAACAAAATAAATAATAAAAAAAAAATACTTAGTCGTCAGTGGCTGGCATACACTTTCAGTTTAGTAGCCCTTTTTTACCATTAGTAGCGACTTTATTCAAAACATTTATTTATTTCTTGAATGAGGAAAAAAATGTGCTGCATTAAAACATGAAGCTGTGGAAAAGGTATTACCGTATGAGATCTAACTGCAATTCCTCTTCATTTGCCCTTTTCTATCACCCCCTCCTCCCGCCGAAGGTGAGTACAAACCCTTTTTTTTTAAGCTTCCTAATTTGTGCTTGCTAGGTTTTGAGGAGTACGGTTTGGGGTCGTGAAATTAATAATGGCTTTTTATTATTGATTGAAAGGCAACATGTAATACTAAGGTTGGTATTGTTCTTACATCGCAAACTAATTACTTCAAAATAGAAAGGATTTGTGTATGAAAAATCATTGGTGAAAACATTGTGTGGCCGGTTCGGTTTTTTAAGACGTGACTGGTTGAGTACGCTTTTTAGCTTCCAACGTATGGCATTTAGTCACCAGATGGCGGACTAAATGCCATACATTCAGGTCTAACTCAATCAGACAGTTAATATCAAGTTCATTAACTAATGCAGCTAAATTTAAAATACGCATGGGATTTATGTTTCAAACTTACGCACATAACACTGAACTGACTTTAACAAACTTAACAAGTCATTAAACACAATATGTTTAAAATAAATTTATTTAACTTTATGCATACACATTAAAAAAATTTACATAACAATGCTTAAAACTATCATTCTTCTACAACCGGGTAAACCATTACCTAAAAAAAAAAAGTGAAAGCCTTTTTTTTTTTTACAAATAATATACTTAGTTACGAGAACACAAGCAATACGTTATACATTTATTTGTAGGCTGTAGGGGAATGTGGGGGCAAAGTGAAATGGTGAAATAATTACTTTTACTGCCAACAATCTCGTAATATTTTAACTATATACTAGCACATGTACTCTATTCCAATCAGGAAAAAAATACATCTGAAGCTTAAAATTTAATAATAATAATAATGGCAGTTTTTCAAAATAAGGACATTCATATTGTAATATTTTTGATGTAAGTCAAAAATTATTTTTGCAAGAAATAAAATGATAAAATTATTGTTACTAACATTTTAAAAATTAATTGAGACCTTCTAATATTTAATGCGGTATTTTTTTACTTTTTTCAGTTAATTTTAAGCTTACTTGTATTTCTAATATTGGCAAGGTGAAAGGGACAAAGTGAAATAGTTTTATTTCGTTTTACTCACTCAATTACACTGTTCGGCAAAAAAGAAAAAAAAAAAACCTTCAAAATGTTTCTGACATTTCGTCGGCTGGATTCTTATGTAAAATGACCCCCTGAATCCAAATATGACCTCCGTTTTCCTCCCTATACGTACCAATTTTTTTTTAAGGCCCCCAAGTTTTTTTTCAATTTTCCTTAGAGTTTTTTTTTTTTTTTTTTAGGTGAAAGGAGCTTTATATTAACTGCCTAACATAGTTTTTGGTGGGCAAGAGAGGCTCAAAGTTCAAGATCATGAACACCCATGACAAAAAAAGGGGGGACTTTGGGGGCATACCCCCCCCCCCTCCAAATATTAGAAAAATCACGAAAAACGATCTTTTTATTCTATTTATTTTTAAAAAAAAAAGATGTTTGTAAAAAAACATTTCGGTGGTAGAATGAGATAATAAGACTCCTTTCTGTGACTCCTATGTCCAAAAAAATTTTCGCGATGTAAAAAAAAAACTGTCTTTTGAATGTCGCACGTTGCATACGAGTTGAATCGCAGGTCTTCATTCAAATAGATATTCTTCTGGCTGATTCTTATATAAAATAACTCCTTGTTTCCAAATACGACCACCTTTCCCCCCATCACGCCCCTTTTTAGAACCTTCCCCCTCCCCTGATTCAAAGCCATTTATTGTTTTAAATTTGGAGGGGAAAATGAGCATTACAATAACCGTAAACATAATTCTGAATGGCTAAGAGATGTGCAAAGTTCTAAATCTTGTGCATATATAGCAAAAAAAAAAAAAACTTGCCCCCCACCCCAAATAAAAAGGGGGGGGGGCTACAAAAATCAGTACATGTAGGAGGAAAACGGTGATCATATTTGGATTTAGGAGGTAAATTTGTAGAAGAATCAGGCGGAATAGCCTCAGAAGCATTTGAGAGTAATTTTTTGCTGCACAGTGTGCTTGGAGGGTTGGACCCCCCTGTTTTTCCTTTTTGCTACGTATGCATAAGATTTTGAGCTTTGCACATCTCTAATCATTCAGAATTATGTTAACGGTTATTGTAATGATCTTTTCCCCCTTCAAAAAAAAAAAAAAATGGCGGGGGAGAGAAGGGGGGGTAGGTTCTAAAAAGGGGGCGTGATCGGGGGAAAGATGGTCGTATTTGGAAACAAGGGGTCATAGGGGTCATTTTTTACATAGGAAATCAGCCAGAGGAATGCTTTTTTGAATGAAGACCTGCGATTCAACTCGTATGCAACATGGCGGACGTTCACATGATATATTTTTTTTTTTTTTTTACATCGCGAAAATTTTTTTACAAACATCTTTTTTTTAAAAATCAGAATAAAAAGATCGTTTTTCGTGATTTTTCTTTTATTTTGAGAGGTTATACTCATACCCCCCAAGTCCCCCTTTTTTGCGATCGGTGTCCCATGATCTTGAACTTTGAACCTCTCTTGCCCACCAAAACAATGTTAGCAGTTATATATAAAACTCCTGTCACCTCCAAAAAAAAAAATAAATAATAATAATTGCTCTAAAACTAAGAAAATTGAAAAAAACTTGGGGGTCCTTTAAAAAAAATTGGTACGTATATGGGGGGAAAACGGAGGTCATTTTCGGATTCAGGGAGTCATTCTATATAAGAATCAGCCGACGAAATGTCAGAAGCATTTTGAAGGTTTTTTTTTTTTTTTTTTTTTTTTTTGAGCAATCACGATTGCTTATTGTTCTCATTTGACTGTTTTGATGTCCCTTTGATTTTCATTTTCCCACCGCCACTCTCCGCAGCATCACCGGTCGACCGGGTCCTCACGATGTTGCTCCTATAGCGAAAGCCGTCCCTCCAGGTTGCATCCATGTCCTACACACACGTGCATACATACACAACTACACACACACGCACGCACACACACACAAAACACATACACACACATACACCTACACACATACACAAACACATACACACAACTTACCCACACCATTCATGCCTGCACACAGGGGGCGTAGCTAAGGGGGGGGTTTGGGGGACAAACCCCCCCCCTCCGAAACGTTAGTCTCAAAAAAAAAAAAAAGAGAGAAAAAAGAGGGAAGAAGAAAGAAAAAAAAAAGAAGAAAAAAGAAAAAAAAAATCAATACGACTTTTTCCTGAGTAAACAAAGGTCAAAAATTCATTTCGCCCCCCCCCCCCCCCCCCAATGCCATTGAAAATCTGCTCCATGTGTGATCCTCAAGCATAAAGACGCCTTCCTCTGCTGCGACAATTTTTTGATAATTGAGTGAAAGTTGACACTTCGCTTTAGAAATGAGATTGATTTATTAAATCCACGTATATGCAGTCTTTGTTTGTCATTGATTCTGCAAATTGTTAAAATATGTTTAATTTTATGAGCCGCGCAGTGGGAATATTGCATACAGTCGAATCTGTATATTTCGAATTTCACATTAAAGAAAAAAATCGAGATAAAGACGTTTTGAAATACGGGGGCTTTAAGAGACCTTTTTTATAGAAATTTGAAATATGATGGTGAAAAATTTGAAATCGATACTAAAGACAACGTGGGCTCTTGATTGAAATTCCTCTTTATTAGTTTTGTTAGGTATTTATTCTATTATTACATTATTTAGTGCTTTATTGAGAGTTTAAGGAATCATTTTGACAGTAAAAGAAACTTTAAGCATATCCTTTTCAAGAAGTCTTTTATTGCTTTTTGGTCCCTGATTTTTTTTTTTTTTTTTTGGATTCATTTCTTTATGCTCTTGAGGTTAGCAATTGCAGCAAATCTAACTTGGTCAGTATTCTACAATTTTCCTTTTTTCATCACTTGAAAACAACTTATACTTTCTTTTCACTCCTATCATTTCGGTTTTCTAAGGAATCACAATTTTAAGAAAGAGAGCTACCAAAGAACAGTACTAATCCGGATAACAGAGGCGAAATGGTTTTTTAACTTGAATGATCTTTAAACATGAAATTGTAATGTTCATCTTAACATTTCAAACCTGTGAATTTCACCCCTTTACTCTTCTTCCAAGAAAGTGCGCGAAACGACTGTCCTTTGGTTAATCTTCCTGGAAAGCCTATTCGTGGAACGCATTTTCTCCCTTTTTTCCACTGCCTCCTCAGCTCTTGAAGACAATTCCTCTGTTTCTGAGTTGAAGAAAATGTTTTTGTTTGCTGCTTTTAAGATCATTGGGCTTTGAATCTGAAAATGATAGCATAACCGGAATTCGAGACGATAGAGGTTTTTGTTGGTCTGATCTCGTGTGTGTCATAGGTCATAGTCAAAACGACCTTTGCTAACTAGAGTATCCATTGCAATCACATTGATTTTTCATCCAGTATTTACTGCATATTCTTTTGGAAACGTACAATCTGTTTAAAATAGTACATTCTAAGTGAAAGTTGTTGCATAATGAAGCGAGCAAGACCGATAACAAGCTTTTTTCAACCAAAAAAAAAATTAAAATGACGAAAAGGATTGCTATAAAAAGAGAAAGTTAACGTCGTCTGAAGAAAACGAAGTACAGTCTGCAAAGCAACATCAGTCCCATCGGACCCTTCTGACGGTAATTTTATTTTAATTCAAAAGAAAAAACTGCATAGCATTACATGAATAAAAATGTTTAAAAACGAGATGAATCTAGATTATTTCTATATTAAAGCAGTCACACTGAAATGAACGGAACACGCTCATCAGATATTTGATTTCCCCTTGATTTGGAAAGACTGGTTTTTGACAAGAGAATGCTAGAAAATTTCACTTTAAATTAAAGGAAAAGAGAAAAAAAAGTTGAATTTTCCACAACATTAAAAAAATAAAAAAAATTCCTTTGCTTTTGTTTTGTTTGACACAAGTATCGGAATAGGGTCCACCCCTTTCCAAAGTATGTAAGATACACCTCCCTCTCATTTCTTCAATACTAAAAAAATGTATATACTTATATATAATATATATGTAAAAGAAGAAACCCCCCCCCGAAAGTCGGGTCTAGCTACGCCCCTGCCTGCACACAGACACAAACACATATGCCTACACACACACATACACATACCCACCCCCCACACACACATTTCATATGCACAACTACCCATACACTTATGCCAGCACACAGACACAAAACACACATGCCCTACACACACAAACACTTACACCCCCCACACACAAACACACACGCCTACATACACACACTCGTGATTGCGAAAAACATAATTTGAATTCAAGATGTCAAAATTCAAATTATTATTATTTTTTTTTTTTGCCGCGCAGTGTTGATATTCACTATTTTTATACGGTCATTTATTTTTCTTCATGTATTAAGTATTTTATTTATTTAAGTATTCGTTCATTGTTTTCATTATCTTTTTTATTATTTATTCTACCCTTCTTTTACTAATTCATTTGAACAAATACATTTTTTGATGAGTGAATAGAACAGTTTTCATTCAGAAAAAATATTTTATTTTTCACTCTTTCTATAAAAAAATAAAGGGAAAAATTTCCACTTTTTTTTTACAATGTTCTTTCTTTGTAAAGTGTAATTTTCAAAAGAAATTTCCAATCTGTTCATTTAAAAAAAAACATTTAGCCAGCTTAGCAATTTCACTTTACCCCACATTCCCCTACTATTTTTTTCCGTAACAATAATTTTTTCCGAAAAAAGCCCCTATATACCTGTCTTCCTCCTTTTCTCTTTACATCATCAAAGATAGCTAAAATGTTTCAGACGCATCAGTTTTTTACAATTTTCCGGAGACCAACTCCTCCCAGCCCCTCCAACCAGAGTTTCCTTCCTCTAACATCACTAAAGATAGCTTTGAACTATACTTAAAAAAAAAAATCAAAATATTGTGGTTAATAATACCCTTCGCCCTCAAGTTACCTTACAAAAATGTTTTTTAACACTTTAGCTTTCAAAATATTTTCAGCTGAAATGAACTCCGGAACATAAAACCCAAAGTTCCTTAAAAATGCCCTAAATGTACAGTTTTATAACTGCCATTCTTACATTTTTTTCCTACAGGTATCCTTCCCCCCCTCTCCATACTTTTCCCCATCTTTACATAATCAAAGACAGCTTAAACATATTTTAGAGTAGATAAATCTCCGAGGGAGATCTCCCTACGCTCTTTCCAGAACTGTAAAAATGGCTTAAACTTGCGTTACTAATATTGAATTCGGCATTTTTCTCAGAAAAAGGTCCTGATATTTCCTGTTTCTTCAGTCTGTGGTCACCTTTAATCTATCTGTCAATGTGATTAGAACATATAAACAACTAAATTACAATTGAAATAGTTTTTACACTGCAAAAGACATCACGTTTAGTTATCCAACAATTTTTACTAAGTCTTTCATAAAAACTTTTCATGGTTCAAAAAAAAAAAAAAAAATGTTTTTATGTTTACGTTATCAGGTTGCACATGTTTTTACAAAGAACTAAAAGGTTTTTTTTTTTTTCAAAGAAATAAAGGGCGAAATTTTTTATTCACATGTTTTTTTTTATCACACTGCAAACTAAAAAGTGGGATTACATAAAAAAAAATTATTAAGCATTCTTTTTTCTGAACTAGCGGTTTTAACTATTTTTTGTGTCATGACCCCATTTTTAAGAACACGAGACCCGATACATGCATTGTACGTACTCAAAACATACATTTATGTAAGGCACCCTGTTTGCTCTAATTGCTTTAATGATTTCAAAAATTTGAGTAAGATACTTAATAAGATTTTTCGCTAATGTTCTGAACTCAGATTATTCATTCAAACAATACTTTGCTTGGTATTTCTGCAAAACATCGATCATGAAACTCAAATTTCATGATTTTTTTTATCTGCAACAAGATAATAAAAATTAATTTATACATAAATAAGATGCCTAAATGGTACGCAATATTTTATCCTCAAAATTCAAGATAAAATTGATTGATATGAAACATTAGACAATATATTTTGTCAATCATCATTTACTTAGAAGAATCTTGATCTCTGGACCTAGGTTCGAATCTCATTCATACTATTGTGGTAGATTTTGATTTGTATTCAAGTTTAACCTAATCTAAGCCGCAGAACCTCCAGCGGGTTCATTCTTTTTACTTCCTTTTACAAAAAAAGGAAGTATTGTATTCGCGAAAAAATTTTCACTCAAAAATCGCCCTTAATTTCCATTTTGCTCACCCCCAAATGAATGTTGAGTTTTTTTTTTTCGATTCGACCACATGCGGAAAAGTGCCTAAGAATGCATAGACACGCGAAATATCCATTTTTTGACCATCACTGAGGTAATTACAACGACTTTTCTCGTGACGTCTGTATGTATGTGCGTATGTGTGTATGTGCGTATGTGCGTATGTGCGTATGTATCTCGCATAACTCAAAAATGGTATGTCCTAGAAAGTTGAAATTTGGTACATAGACTCGTAGTGGGGTCTAGTTGTGCACCTCCCCTTTTGGTTGCTTTCGGATGTTCCTAAGGGGGTCTTTTGCACCTTTTTGGGGGGAAATCATTGTTAATATCAATGCAAACTTAAGTGGTGTTATAATTTGGTAAACACTTGGTGACGTATCGCCAAGCTTTTGGTCGCCAAGTTTTTTCGCCATCTTGGCGACGATTTTTTTTTTTTATTTTAATCTGGTTTCAATTTGGCCACTGTTGGTGATATTTAGAGAGTAAACTATTGAATCATATTAAAACTGCCAATAATGAGAAAATGACATTAAATTGGAGTAAAAGGAAGTCATGTGATGCACACATCAGCTCGTTTCGGTTTGTTAAACCAAAAAGTTGTGCACAAGATGATCGATCTTATGGGATGTTTACAAGCAAAAATACTAACGCATCAAAAATTGCTAACCAGAAAAATAAAATCACCTGAACTATTTGTAAAAAGGTAGATGACAGAACTTATAAAAACCATTTAGATAAAAGATACGCTTTTTTGTAAGATTGAAATTGAACAACGTAAGAAAGGCCCTTCAACTTTCATTAGAAATGTTTTTGGGTCATAACCTGTAGTTTAGGAGCCCTTGTTTAAACCTCTAATTCCGATGTTCTTAAAAAATTCTAAATCTAAAGATAAGGACAGGAGCCCTAAATCAATCGTCAAGTTTCAAAATTAGAATCGTAACACGTTAGTCTTAACGTAACCAAGCAGTTTTAAAACACAGGGTTTCATTTTATTTCAAAACTTAAGAGGTATGATAAATTATTAGTTTATTTAAAGCAAAAGTATGAAGCTCCGTAAATGTACAAATACAAAAATTATCCTTAAAGAACATAAAAAAGGAAAGTGGAGTACCATTTCTTTGTACATAACACATTCGAAACATTTCAGCACATATTCAGGCAACTGGAACACTTAAAGAGTTTCAATGTGTACCGATTATTTGCAGTGTAAAAAATAGAAAAGCCCGACTATTCACTATGCAGTACAAAGTTTTCGACTACTTTTTATGTACCGACTATTCATTACCTGGGGAAAGGGAAGGCATTCTCTGATCAGATTCATCCTTAATTGAAGGTTTTAGGATTAAAACTCCCCTTAAAACCAGCAATTTCGACACATATCGAGTCACACACTTGAGTTTATATACATATAAGAGCGGTTCTGATGAAAAACCCCACTCAGAAGGTAATTTCTGGCTGCGCTATGGCATTAACTGTATTTCTAATATTTATTTTTCAGCCACTTTTCTTTTTCTTTTGCAGTTGGATATCGTACGAAGCTGGAGCCTCATGTTTTAAGTAAAATACTTTCCATGACATATTTCTAATATAAATGCATCAAATCAAATTACTTTCTTTTCGCACTTTTTTGGAGAAAAATTAAAGACGATAAATGAAGATACATCGATAGCTTTATCGCACCAAATCATACATCAAGATAATGAAGTTTTTACCAATTTCAACGAAAACGGAGTTGTAATAAAACAAAAGTAGTTAATAAAAACTAAGAAATGTAGGTATTGATGAAAGTCTTATTTAGCAAAAGTAAATTTGTAGACTCCATCTTCAGATGAAAACGTTAACGAATTAGTTTGAGAAATTTAAATTTTTTTTTTCGGTTTTTATGGTTTTTTCGCAAGACATAAGACAATTATTGGATCGAATATTTGTTTCGAAATTTCGTTCCGAAAAGCAAAATTTGAAACAATCCTCCTCCTCTCACTGAATAAAAATACAAAAAGAACAATTTAGAACAATTTTAGTCTCAAATCTAGTGCGAAAAGTTTTGATGAGTCAGTTTTTTGTTTTCACTCGAGTTCTTCTTGGGCGGAGAATAGAGTTTATTCAAGACACATGTGAAATATGTATCCTGTTCAGTATATTTTACATAACTATTAGTTGTTTGTTTTTTTCAAATGCTAATAGAGATTTCAATTTTTATGTGTAGATGTACCTGTTGATCTAAAACAAGAAGTTCCAAAGTTACTGAAAAGTTGTGGAAAAATTAGTAAGATTTCATTCTTAAACAAAAATTTATGTAAATTAGTTTGTAGAAGAAAAAAGTATTTTCTCTGAGTAATTGAATGATATATTAAAATGTTTCCATTATTAGTGTCTTACTCATATTTTAGGGAAGGGTATGATCAATGCGGCAAACCCAACCATTAAATAGTAGTTCATTATTTGTGTATGATTTTGTGTTAACCTAGAAGTCGCAGTCGGTCTAATTACATATACAGTTGAACTCGGTTAATACGAAATGCCAAACATTTATGAATGGTTCGTATTAGACGTGATTCGTAACTAGCGTGAATGAGTAGAATTCTGGAGGGAAAGAAATGAGGAAATGCATATATCTGTACTTAAAAAATAATTCCTACTCTTATTCTTACAAATGATCACTTTGTAGTCTAATTATACTAAAAAGAGTTTGATAATCCCATGGGAAAATGAATTTCCAATTAGGAATTTCATTCATTTTCTAAAACTAACAGAGATGCTTAGTAAAACTACTCGGCTATTAATCAGAGAACGTGTTCAAAAACAAGTATCCAAGAATATGCATTGTTTATGTCTTCTATCTTTGGCAGTACGTACATATGTAAAAAGTTGCTAAGTCAAATAAGAATATGTTAGTAAAAAATAGAGGTAGGCAGGGCAATGTCGTTCTTTTTTTAATAATCCGTTCATCTCAGCGTCGTTCATTCTTTTGATCCGTTCATTTAACTCGTTAATTTCAAAAAGTTGCAGGTGATCTCTTTGCACGACATACTCATGTACATTCGAAATGCTTCATTAGATCAGTAATATTTCTTGAAGGAAGAATAACTAAAATCATCTAAAAGTAAGAAAATATGCTTATGAAAAATAAATTTAAAAAAAAAACGTTACTCAGGTTTACATGTAAGTATTAAGCAATTATAGTTCATTTTGTGAGATATTTCTCAGTTTCTGAATGGTAAGATCTGTTTTCCCTTCCGAAAATCGTAAGTTCCATTTCAAAATACCCCGCATCAAGTTATTAAATTTTGCTATACAAATAACAGAATTAAAAAAAAAATACTAAGCACTTTTCATAATGCACTCAAAAGACAAATTAACTTTTCTGGGTCCGAAAAGACGATCTTTAGGTATTGTGCGGCTCAAGTCGGGTAGAGAATTTCTTATCATTATCTAACTTCTGTCATAAATTTAGAAGCTAAAACATGCATATTTTTCTGAGAAAGTTTGTTTGAAATGACTTGAGCCACATTTTTCCTCGTTTGTAGAGTCATTTTCTAAGAATAATTAAAAACTACAGGAATACTTAAATATTGTCTTTTCTGACCCAGAAAATTTATTTTGTCCTTTTGAGTGTATTATGAAGAGTGCTTAGTATTAAAAAAAAATCTGTTATTTTATTCTTTTTAGTGCAAATGTATTTCAGAAATAGAATAGTGTTACCATCACGAAATTTCACCTCTTTTTCTCATATAAATGCTTTATACTAAAAGGGGAAAACGCTATATACGGGTCTAAAACTTAAAGCATTTGGCACTAAAAATTAATCCTTGTACCCCTCTAGGATTTGTTTGTGTGCCAATTTAATTAGAACCATTTAAATATTAAAGGTTTGCGAAACTAATTCATATTTCACAACATACAAATTACTCGTGATAAAGATCCTAATATGTGTCTTTACTTAGCCCCGTTTTCGGTTATTGGTATAAATGAAGATAAAAATCCTGAGAAAGCAATGATAGTGGATAAATTCCATAATATGTGTCTTTACTTAGCCCCGTTTTCGGTTATTGGCATAAATGAAGATAAAAATCCTGAGAAAGCAATGATAGTGGATAAATTCCATGCTTGCTTCTGAGAAGCCTTGATTCAATTTTTTTATTACGATTACTATTAATATTGCTGTTGTATGGCAACAAAATTTTTAACAATCGGTTTTATATTTAATCATTTAGTAGGGTTTTGCTGTTTTCTATCCTAACCGGAATAATAATTTTATTTTAGAATAGATTTTTTTTAAACGTTAAGTTGTGACTTAAGATTAAGCAAATCATTTAGTGAAATCTCGAAGTCTCTAATTGGTCTAGTTGCTGAGATATAAGCAAAAGCAGACCTCAGATTTTTCCGTGACAATCAGGCCAAGTAAAATAAAAGTTCTTAAAAAGTAAATAGTAAATAATCTGTTTGTGACGTCAGAAAATTTGCAAAATTGAATTTGCGTGAAATAGTGCACTAATTCTAAATAGAAATATCATATCTCCAAGTATAGTATAGTCACAGGTGAAACAAACACGAAAAATAATTTCAAAAGTGTACTTTAGGTTACATTTAAAAAAAATGTAAATCACGAAATAAATAAAAGAAAAAACAACAGCAACAAAAAAATATGAATCAGATTATAATGTAAAACACGAGAACAAAGAAATGTTTATTAAAATTATGTACGTTAAGTATATGTTAACAAAAAAATTATTATCATAAAACGTCTGCTTTTTAAATAAAAACTGGCGTAAGTTGTTGAAACTGACCTTTTTTGACCTCAAAACAAATATCAATCATGACATCTCCCCAAAAGTGCGTTCCTTCAAATATTTTTTTCCAGCTACAGCACTGTATACATACATAGTATTATCAATAGACCATGTATAACGAAAAAAGTACCAATTAATATATTGGTCACTCACTCAGAGTACCGGATAACTTAATTTAAAGAAAAAGACTCACCTAAATATTAGGCATCTTCGAAATTATTCCACAGTAACAATGAAAACAGAAAAAAAAAACCGCAACACTTTTCTTTAAATGGGGGAGAATATTAAACAGTAATAATCCTTATTAAAATTCTCTGTATACTGAATGTAAAATAAGCTACTTGTAAGTCGCAAATTAAAAATAAAACCAAATCACTATCAATGGCAGTTGATAGGAGGGATGTTATAGAAGAAAAAATGATAGCCAGAAAAGTGATAAAAGTTATTTTTAGAAATAATTTTGGTGACAGAAAGCGTGAGAAGGATTTTTGCAGGTGCGTGGGACTTTAAATGGAAGGTCCAAACAGTTTGTTGGTTGTCCAAACAAGTTACACAAAACATTACTAATGGATACATTGGAAAATTGCAAATGAACTGCAACAGTTAAAGAAAAATAATGAATAAAGTAGAAAATAAAAAGGTTCGAAATGAATATACGAATTGTACTGCACTGAAAAAAAATAAATTTAAGATTGATTAAATGTAAAAATTTGAAGATGAATGTAATTTTTTTAAAAGAAGTCATTTTATCACATGTGCTTCAATACAATGTTCCAAACTGCTCACTTTTCAATAGAACGGTCGTTCATTTTTTACGTTTTTACGAGAACGAACGGATCCGTTCATTTTAAGGATACGTTCTTTTTGACCCGTTCGTCCATAAACGATACATTCCTAGTAAAAAACAAGAACACGTCTGACAGGACGTGTTTTTGCCTTGATCTTGACTGGACGACTCCAACATTTGGAGGGTGCACTGAAAATCACAAAACAGATAATTCCGACTAGCGATACTTTCATAAAGCAAAAACTGCCAAATTTCTCATTGGGATTGAGGAAACATATTCTTCCAGTAATGTGTGCTAAACTTTAAAAAAAAAAAAAATGTTGAAGGGTTTTATATCATCGTTACGTACTATGCCCCAGTCAAAATGTACACAGTGTTATTTATTATGCTTCCGTTGAAATTTATTTATTTATTTATTTAGGTTTAGCATAAAACATTGGACAATTTAGAAATTACTAACCCTACCTCTCCCTTTAAAGCTATGCATCGTTGTAACCTTCCCCTTCACTTTTAAAGTTTCTGCCTACGCTACTTGATACTTATTCCTCATACATGTGGCCCGTCGATATTTATGAATTCATCAATATGACCCTCTCCTTATGACCGATCGAGAAAACTCTAACTGCGCTAGTACCAAACCAAACCCAGTAGCACGACAGCCCACGGGGACCAAGGCCTATTTTGCCTATCTCAATCTTCATGACCAAGGGTTCTGAGGTGCCAGGCAGATGTTCAGGTTAGGTGGTCAGCCGAACGCGGAACCCCCAGGGTTTAGTTCCCAAGCACGCTTGGTACTCATTTTATCGACCCACTGAAAAGATGAACGGCTGAGGACTACGCTGTTGGCCACACAATTATTTCACTGTAATTAGTAGCTATAACTATAATGATAATAGTAATAATGATAATAATGATGGTGATGATGTTAACAGCAACAACAATAACAACGATGATGATGATGATATATTATAGAATTAAATTACTTTTATTACTTCGCGTTGCTTGAATTTTTTAGTTCAGAAAAAAAAAACTGTGGACACAATGGGGAAATGTTGCAGTTACTTCAGTTTCACCGTACATATTGCTTTGAAATAATTTGCAATTTTTCGCAGGTTGTTTATCAAGTGATTCATAGAGCCACTGAAAAATGCACGAACTTCGAACAATAAAAGAATGCGCTACAAGCAGATATAACTAAAATGTTTCGAGCTAACTTCAGGACAGATTCATATACTCAATTCTGCATAACATGTTGTAGTTTATAACGAGGTTGCGTATTCGCTCTCACCAGCTGCATACCTAGTGCTGGCTTCCATTCTTTTATGCAGCCCCTCTATCAGCGGACAGCCATTTCCACGAGAATTTGGAAGCCAAGAATCCCCACCAGATGACGGCGCCTAGGCTCTTACGATGCGAAACTGCAGTAGGAATTTGATTTTGCCAAGGGTATTCAAATTCGAGGGAATACTCATTGAATCTTCTAAATGTTGTCACAGATGAGGCAGTGAGAATGTAAGTGGCAAAATTAAAAAGTTGGAGATAACTAGTACAAATGGTAGCTGAATCTCTCCTCCGTTTTGGCGCTAGAGATAGTACTAGTAGCCCTGGTAGGTGCTGCTGTAAAACATGATTTATGAAACAAAATCAATGAAAGCCTACGTAATAGGGGTGCGACATAGATGTCGATGTTTTGGAAACATCGACGTTTTTGTTAAAACATCGATGTTTTACTTTCGATGTTTTTGGAACATCGATGTTTTGGGTTCGATGTTTTTTCGATGTTGAAGTTTTTTTTATATTAACTAAAAATTTCCCACAGAGCAGCGACATCGATTGAAAAACATCAATGTTTCAAAACATCGATTTTCAAAATGGAAAAAAAAAAAAAATGGTGGTATCTATAAATTGACTCAAAAACATTAAACTGTCGGAAACATCGACATCTATGTCATACTCCTTATACTACATACAAAAGGAAGTAATGTCTGACAAAAGTACTGAAGCCCTATAGTTCTCAAACACAGATCTCATTTTCACACGTGTGTTGCGAAATTATTCCTATTAAATTGAATTCATGATTTGAGGTTCAGTAATTTCAATTTTTTCGTCAGGTACGTATTCTTAATTTATTATTGGGACTTTACTTAAAAATCCTCATATATATCCTATATGAGGATATAATAACCAATGATCGAGTAAAGCTCCTGACGTCATCAACAATGAAACTTACGCAACGGCATGATAATTGGATAATATTTTTTGGCAATGTTTGACATGCAGTGAAATGTTTTATTTCGACAAGGCTGAACTGGATCAGGTAACTTTACTGTTTTACTGGTAAAACTGTCATTTTAGGGGAATAAAGAGACGAAAAAGTGGTCAACAATGAACGGTATCCAATTTGAGTTAGGTTTAATCAAGTTAGGGAGTTAGGGTTAAAATTCCAACACCATCAAAATATCACCAAACGGGTAATTGCTTTGTTCAAATGAAGAAGCAATTTTCACCCGTCATATCTTGACGGGCGATTTTCTAGTTTCTGAAATAATAGCTATAATTCAACGAATTGACACAATGCCAAAAAAATTCACTGATCCACAAAGAAACATTTGTTAGAGATTATCATATGTAAGTCTGTAGTATAGTATATTTAAAAATATATGTTATATATTGATAAAAATATCGATGGTTCAAAACATCGATGTTTTTTGGTCGATATATCAATACCATCGATGTTTTAATTTCTTACACACACATCGATGTTTTGCATCGACGCCGCACCTCTACTACGTAGTAAGCTATTTTTAAATTCATTTTACTCAAAACTTGAAAATGTCTACTTTCATCTTTTTCCTTCTCACTGCCTCATATGCTCGTACGACATGGACGCTGACGATTTTTCTGCATCTTGAAAATCCAACGACTGAAGCCAGGTTTGAACCTGTGCTTCTGGATGTGAGAGGACAACACCTAATCACTACGCCACTCTGCCGACATTGCGTTTAAAGTTTCATTTGTGATTCTCTAATTATTTTTAATGTTAAACAGGTAAAATGTACTATCTGGTAATCGATTCTTTTGATTCTTTTAAAATTATTAATTGCATTCAGAGCTGTCTTTTCATCTCTTTTGAAATCCTTGTTTAGAGAGCGTGACTGTCCTATCTGAATATGAATGTTACTCGGAATGGGGCCCTTGGAGCAAATGCGATGCGTGTGGTAAAGTCGGAAAACGGAGAAGGGTTGGAGAATGCCGACTACAAAAACTCGCGAAGACTAAATTGGAAGTATGTTGAACCAGTGAAATTGATTTATTGATGCATATTCTGCGGGAAAATGAATTTGAACATAAAAAAGGCTGTTTGAAGCAAATTTCATCCCCCTCCCCCAATTTAATTTTTAATTGAATGTTTAATTTTTCATTTTATTAAATCTCTTCAATACAAACTATAATTTTTATTAAGAGAAATATTAAATCTGTAGTTCTCAGCTCTAACTAAAATATTGGCCAGTAAGGCAAAAAATAGCTTGAAAAAAAGTTTACTTAGAAATCAACAGTTTATTTCGTCTTAAAAAAGATATTAAAATAATAGTTATAATAATAATTTTTGGCTCCAAGTTTGGTAATAATAGCAAATAATAAATTTGTGCTACTATCTTCAGACTTGTAAGAAAAAAAAAAGGTTACTTATTTTATGGTGTTTAATAATGTAATTCCATTCCAGACCCCTGAAGGAAAAACTATTGAGGCAGATTTCCCCATCGTAGGTGTAGGCTGCCATTCTTTATTGCTAAATACCATACCGAAAGCTAAGAAGATATTGGACGACATTCCCAACATTGTCCTTGTAGAGAACTGCCAAGTGTCTTGTGGTAAGTTTTGATTAACAGTTGGCAGTTTCTGCACGAATTTGCTCAGATTCAACGACAGCTCATACTATTTCTTATTTTTGTTCAATTGCATTACTCAATTTTTTATTGCTTTGGTAGGGAAATTAAAATGGGTTACCGCAGTTACAAAGATTCATGTTAGTTTCATGCCTATTTTCGACTGCGAAAAAATAAATGTTGTAAACTTTATGAAGGTTCTACATATTTTAAATGCTGTGTGACTGATCTCATACCAATTAATTGTCTTCTATTTCTATGTAACTAAAAATTATTTCCTCTGAAAGAATCAGGTTTTGTTGATTACACTATGACTTAAAATTAGGGGGCTCTTTCTGTTGATGTTGAGCCATATCAAGAGGTTTTAACAAGTTGGGAGACAATGACGTAGTCTCGATTGAGGGAAGCAACTTTGGTTACTGAGCTCTATGACAAACTGGAGCACGATCTGAGTGGTCCGTTTTCGACAATCAAAATTGTCTAATATTTCGTGAAGAAACTCTACTCTCCGAAGAAAAATCTCAAGTTATAATTTTACCTAAATCAATCGGTAACAATACTTTATCGATTCGAAAGCATAAAATAAACGATTTCAACCCCCTCCTATCTCAAACACCTGAAGAAAATTGGGTTCACACTGATCTCGTCTTTTTGCGATATTTTTGATTGAGCCCCTGCACTTTGCACTTTTGCATTGCACTTTAATTGTAAAAATGATTTTGTTATTTTATTTAATCGGAAAAAATATTAGTATAGTACAACTCAGGATTGTCGGCTCTCGTCTTTGATCAAGTTCGAATCAAAACCGATTGAAAACAAGATAAGCTAGGATTATTGAAATTAAGCATTGGCGATACAAGTTTTTCCTTGAAGCGTCGTTGTTTGTTTACAATAAGAAATAAATTTCAGCTGAAAACTAGCGTCAAGGAAAACTTGATCTATTTATCGCTTTCACTTCCCTCCTCATTTCCCACGAATTCGATGCTTCTGGCTCATCCACGGAAAACCGACATGCCGAGGTGCACAAAATTAATCGATTTAGAACTGAGGAACGTTTAAATACTTTCCCTATAATAAAATTAATGAGGAACATTTTTCCTAACTTACTCCGTAATTATTTAGAAATTTAAGAGTTACGTTTCTGTTTATTCTTTTCACACAATAATGTTTCGTTGATATATAAATAATTTGCAATAAGTGAAATCGACGTGTGCGAATGTGTGCGCATTTTATATATGAGTTATTACAATTTTTGTCCGACTTCGTTTTCATTCTAATTTTTCACTTTTATGTAGAAAATATTTAACATTTTATCTTTGCTTCAGATGACCAATTACGATGCTACTGTTAAGGTAGTTTCCCTTTGATCTTTAATTTTTATCTATATTTTCCTCCAGGAAACATGCCTTTGGTTGGTTATATTGGGTTTAATGGCGCAACAGCGTAGATAGGCTGTACTGCGCCCAATCAATTCTTTGAATGTAGAATATGTAAATGAAAAACGAGTAAGAAAAATTCATTCTAAAATTTTTACAGAAAACTATGTTGCTCAGCCTACGGAAATGACTGTATTCAGGAAGAGTTCTTTTTTGAAGAAGATTAAAGTAAAACTGACTAAATTCAGTAAAGGAGGTAAATGTAAGAAATATTACTATTTTTCATTTGATTTCAAATTTATGGGCTAAAAGTAGCAATTCTGAACGCTATGATGTAATTATCATCAAAAGCATGTATCGGATCTGCAGAACGGTTTTTGGTATTAGTATGAATCCCTTGAAGTGTTTCAGAAAAATGGCAACAAATGGTTCCTCCTGAATAGATGAAAATTCTATGTACCATGAGAAGGTTTTCATTTTTCTCTTTCACGTAGCTCAAGCAACTACTTAAAAATTATATTTTAGTGACCTCATTACCTCTGCACTCATAGTTGAAAATCTTGAGAAGTGCCATGTGCCAAAGTTAAAGGACTACGTGCAAATTGCCCTTACAAGTCCAGTGCTTATGCGAATGTCTGATAGACATTTTTCTTTTTGTTTATTATTATAAAACGAAAATATATTTCAATGCAATGCAATCCGGTCTTGGATGTGTGGTTAAAATTGTGGTTAAATGTAGTAAAAAAATGTGTGGTAATAAATGAAAAGTATTTCTTTCTTAATCTATCCCACTGTTGAAGAACTAAGACAAAGATGAAAACTTTGAGCTGTAAGAAGTCAGTTAATTGACAAGGATAAAAAGTCTTTTCGACTAGAAACTATAGCAATTAAGTCAACTAATCTCGTATATTAATTTACAATATCTGTAGCACGTTTTCTGAATGATCGAAAAATCTAAAAGGTTATATTAATAGTCATCAATGCTATTTGACTCTCACTGTGTAATTTACCATTGTTTTGTACAAGTCCTATTCAAAACTTTAAAATATATATATATTTTTTTTTTGCAGTGGCTCCAGTAATTGTATCAGAAGTAAAGGAAGAGAATGAAGGAGCAACGTTGACACTTTTCTGTCCTGGGTACGTTCCTGGTGGTACTGCAGGTTACTGACTGATTCCATTTCTATTGCCGAAAACACGGCCCTCTCTTACAGCCTTACACTGTAAAAACGATTCAGAAAGGTTCCTGGAAAATATTGGGCAGCTGATGTACCTATTTTCTTTCAGTAACATATCTTATAAAAGCCAGGAACGTTCCGTCCTCTTTATAGCCAGCCGTGTCTCTGGAACTTTCGAGTAGACTTAGTTTGGTATAATGCAATAACTCCAAAAGCAGTATTGTAAACATGGCCAAAGCTAAGCCAGAATTGCAAACAGGTATCAAGAATTTTACTCGCCTGCAATTCTTGCAAAGTAACGTAGTCCATATCCTGATTTTCACCCTTTGGGTGCTATATCAGTCTGGACCGGCCGCAATCGAGCAGAAGCTGATACACTTTACAAACACGCTTAGTTAATCTTTAAACTGGGAGCTAAAAATATCTTTTATCGCAGTGAGAAGTCTGAGTTCGTGTGACTTGTAGCAATTTAGGAAACTTTTTGACGATGATACTTCATTTTTCCAGGAAGTGGATAAAAACTACTGAAATCCCGGAACGTTACACGGAAATACTCAGTAACGTTTCGGAATTTTTTCACAGTGTAGCAATAAACTTTAAAATCGTGTTTTAAGCGAACTCGTACGATTGAAAACTGCAAAGAAGTTGAGTGTAAACTATAAGGGAAGTCAGGACACTTTAGTCCGCTATTCTACTTTTCATTTTTTATCTCATCAACAAATTAAATTCGCAATACGATTTTCTACCATGAGGTTCATTAAATATTTCTCATCATCCCAGATTTTTTTTTTTTTGAAACTGTTCAATTTATTAACCCTTTTTTAGATTAGTTTGCAATAGAACTGAAGTGAACCAACGTGCTCCAGGCCTGGGATACCTATATGTCCGCATTACGAAACTTAATATTAAATTGGTCACTTCTACTTTTGAGCTATTTATGCCAGACCAATCAACATTTTCTTAAGAATCATCACAACTTGGGTCTTCAACAACTTCACTGTTGTTAATACTAGAGTATTGCTTTTATATTTCTTTTAAAAGCTTCGTTTTTTGTATGTTTTCCTTAAAGTAAACCAACGTGCCCCGGGTTCGTGGTCTGAAAAAAAGCTGTCATTTTTTACAAATATTTAAGATAAAAATATAGAAGCTACAAATAATTATAAACTAAAAAAACTTACTTTTTGATAGGAATTCAATTTGTCGCTTCAACTTTCATGAAAACCATTTAAAAAGCATTTGATACTTATGAATGTTACTGAACGCCAAATCTGCAATAAAATTTGTATCAGAAATAAAATTTGTTCAATATAACTGTTTCATATGATTTCATCATAGGATTTGTAGGACTAGGTGCTACTTGTTGATCATAAATTAAAATAAAAACTATTAATAGCATTAAAATTATTGAGATTGATCTAACGTGCCCCGTCGTGCTTATGGTCCAACCGAGATCCGACTGTCCCTAAAATTGTATGGACCATATTTGCAATGGAGTCGTTTCCAATATTTTAGAAGTATTTTTTTCTGAAAGATGCTTAAAAACATAGGATCTAACCATTTTTTAAATAATTTGTTTAAGTTTAATATTTTTTAAAAATTTACTTAAATCCGGTGATCTTTTATTGTTTATATTTTTGCCGATGACATCACAAATGATGAAATGCCATTCTGTGTTGCCATTCACAGAGCAAAATACTTAATTCTTTACTCACGTGCATTGGCAACGATATGGTTGAGAGCAAGCGTAGAGCGCATTTTTAATTCGCTTCTTGATTATCATAACGTGGAATCGCGGTAGAAAGATGCGGCAAAGTGCATCATTTGTGACGTCATCAAGACCACTCCTTCTTTCAAAAATCGGACAATTTAAAAAATTAATTAAAAAATAACTGTTTGTGAAAATGAAAGTATTTTCGTGGATCCATGTTATTATTATTATTTATTATTATTATTATTATTATATTTGGTTATTCTAGCAATTTCAGTGACTAAAAGTACTACTTTTGACTGAACCCCATTGAGACATTATTTTTCGTTTAAATGTATTTGCACATTTACTTAATTTATAAAGCGCTACTAACACGTACGTAAGTGGAGAAAAATCTAATCAAAAAATTTCCCAGTGGTGACTAAAATGAAAATTAAGTTGAAATATGAAGTAGTTTTTCATTAACATATCACATATTTAACTTCGTCGAAGTAGAAGGCAGTAATAATTAAATTCCGATGCAAAAAGAGGAGAATTATAAGTTTAACGTGTATATCTGTTTATCTCTCCATGGCATGGTAGTTTCTAAACGGAAAAACCGATTTTATAGTATTTTTTTTTTTTAATTTAAAGGTGACTTGAACAACTGAGTTCTTAGACAGTCCTTGCCCAACCTAAGGACTATGAACACACGGGGCCGACGGATTTAATCCTTAGCTCCAGTTGTTTCTCTTAAAATTTCCGAAAACATTGAAACGGTGGGGAAAACTATTTTTTTTTCTGGAAAAATTGATTTTTTTTTTTTTTTTTTGCAAATTAAAATCTTTTTAATAGCTGTATTTTCGTAGAAAACATAAATTTTTTAAATATTTAAAGATTTATGCAATCCATCTTTTTTTCCTGGAAATAAATAACTTCGGAAAAACGGACAAAAAGAAAATGAAAATTCCCCAAAATTTCCGCGTTTTTTTCAACCATTCTCTTCTTTAATCAAGAGTACCCTCATTCAGTTTTGACCAACCTACGCTCAGCGGGCCGTATGGGGCCCACGAAGATCTATATGGCCCACGATCCATACGGCCCGTTGTTATGTTCAATGTTACGAATCAACGCTACATTCTGCAGGGGTGTTCACCAGGAGGGGGAGCATTGCGAATTGCGCCATTAAAAATTTTAGGCATGGTATTTTCAGGAGATTTTCTTTTTCGTTTCGTTTTTTGCGTTGTTCTTGTTCTTGGAGACGGGGGAGGGGCTCTATAGTATTTAGATGGAGTGCACCATCATTCTTGGGGGGAATGGACACCCCTACATTCTGTAGCCTCCAAAACAACCGGTCTTCTTCATTCGATATTAAGATTGATAGCTGGGTCATTCCATGCGAAATGAGCAAAATTCGCAAAAAAGTGGTGGCCGCATGGTAACAGATTTTTATGAAATTTGGTATACAGGTTCCTTTTATGCCTATATAAAAATATCTAAAATATTTTTTGCTTAAAATTTTTTATTTAAATAGTTACATGCGATTGAAAATTGGTCAAATTGAACAGCATTCTCATCAATGCTAAATGTTGCACTTTTGAAGGCTTGTATCTTGTTAACTATTTTATGAAAACATAAAAGTTATATGTGTTTTGCAATCTATGGAGTAGGGTAATCAATCTGATATCAGTAAAATTTTCAAAGTTATTATAGTTAACTTTTAACCGAGTCTCAAAAGCTGAAAATATTTCAATTTTCTCATAATTAAGCATTTTATTTTTTAATCTCAATCTTTAAGGAATGCATTAGCTTTGATGAAATTAATACCCAATAATGTGCTAAGCATCATAAAAGAAATACCTTACTTTTGAAGTTGTATTTTAAACTCATTTGTCTTCAAAATCAGTTTTAAACTTAGTGACATTTTGTAAAATGATGATTTTCCCCTTCACGTACACACAAAAATTCAAATGAGGGAAAATTCAGACAACTTTAAAATTTTTCAAGAATATAGAGCTGTGTTTCTACTATTTGCTTGAAGGAACTCGAAATTGGTTTTGATTTCCAAACGTAAAATAAAATTCAGAAAAATAGCATTTTCTTTCTGTTTTATGGGTCAATCCATACAGGTTCGACGGATGGTTGCGCACGACCATTTTAATTTTTTTGAAATTCATATCCCTAAAAGCTGCATATGAAAGATGTTTAAAACCTCTTTTATTTTTTATCTCAACTTTGATTTTTTGGAGGTCATCAAAAGTGATTTTCGTATTCAAAAATGGGACTTTTAGACCTTTGCATTTTGGCCAAAATCTATTTGAATTACATTTATGACAGTTAATTTAACGCTTTGATGTTAAAGTGCATAAGTTGATAGTCTTACATGCTGAGTTACGTAGCTGTACGTTTATAATTAAAATAATGGCAACAGGTTAGTTCAAGACCAAATGTAAAAATTTTACTCATTTCAAAGGGGGATAACTCGCGTAGGGGACGGAAACACAAAATGAAATACGGCAAAAATTAATCACTGGAACCATGCTAAAAAGAATATGTAACTGTTGCTGTGTGTTTGTGCGCCCTTTATAGATTACAGCCCCTCAAAAATCGGAAAAATGACAAAAACGACATTTTTAGACCCCTGTAAACCAAAAGGAGATGGAATTAAAAATAAAATTTCTTGGCCAATTGAATATTCCATTCAAGTACTATACATGTTATACATATTGTTTTTTGTATTTGGTTTGTAAAAAAAGATACAGGTCTTTGAAATTGAGCAATTTTGAATATTCCATTCAAATACTATACATGTTATATATATTGTTTTTTGTATTTGATTTGTAGAAAAGATACAGGTCTTTGAAATTGAGCAATTTTGCTAGTCAATTCACACACTAAAACAGAAATTAAAAGTGTGAAAACTTCATTGCACCTTCTTAAATTACGTATATTGTGCCCTACATAATACATTATACTGAAAACACATATTGTAATTTTCAAAATAATTATTTTAATTTTATAACTTAGAAATATTTGAACATGAATGAGTAGTTTACACTGTATGAAACCTGTATGGATTGACTTTTATGTGAAATTACGAGAATTCAAAACATTAGATAAAAGACTCAATGATGCAAAAGCAAGTATATCTAACATTTATTTCGATTTTTAAAAAAATGTACATTTTAGCAAATACTTCATAAACATGCTTTTGAGAAAATGAAACACGAAAGAAATGGTTAGTTTTGCTAAACTTACAATAAAAAGAACTAACTAATGAAATTTTGCCTAAGTTCAAGTTACTCTAGTAACAAAAATACGCTGATACCAATGATTAAAATTTAATAGCATCTAAAAGACACTTCAATATATTACATAAAAAAACTTGAGTAAATTTAGAGCATTCCCTCATCTTCAAAAAAACATCTGAAATAAAGGAAAAACTGAAATTTTCCATTTTTTAAAGTACGATTTCGTCATCAAGAAATTCATAAACAATAACTAAATTAGAGCAGATAGTTAGTTACAGATAGTTTTTCAATCTGAATCATTTTTACTCTTATATTTTCATTAAAAGAGCTCGAAGAGTGATTTGAAATCTGAAGTAAATTGGCAAAATTTCAATATTTGTTAATATCTCAGATTCAAAAAAAGATCCGAATAAATTTTACTTTGCTTTTTCCCAATAGAGTGTTTTTTATAGAATGCGGAAATATTTATTTTTTAAGTGTACGTTTATAACTTATGGACTCTGAAAATTTAGGCTTAGCACAAGCATCAACTTCTAATGTCAATAACAAAGTAACAAACAGTTTTTAAACTTCCATACTTTGCATTCCCTCATAGATATGCATGGTTTACCTAAATAAAAATTTTCTTCGAAATCTGTGACATGTCAGCCACAGCTGATTTGCTCATTTCGCATGGAATGACCCAGCTGCAAAATTAAAGCCAAATAGTCGGAAATTGGTTTCTAAAAACAAATGGCATTTTCATACTTGTTTTGTGGTTTTTTCCTTGAAATTTTAAATGTAGTTAAATTTTATGCTTTTTCTGACCCTGCGAGGATCATCCTAATATGAGGTGACCCCCTTGGGTAAAAACAATTAGGCACCACTGTTCTTAATTATGACTCTATTGGCAAACTTTTAAATTTTTAATTTAATATTAGTTCTTGTAAAAATATTTTATTCAAAATGAGAAAGTTAAAAAAAAATGAAATTTTTAAAGAGAAATTTTATCTATTGGCTGTTCCACCTTTCTTTTCTCTTTGTTCAGGGCATCTCTGGATACCAAGGTAGAGTGGAAGTTTGCCAGTCGGACTCTCAAACCGGACAAGCTGAAAGAAAAGACCGCGGGACGGATGAGCATCGATGCCACGGATGCCCTGCACATCCGGGATCTGCGGCCGACCGATGCCGGCGAGTACGCGTGTACTCTGTACGAAGTCGAAATAGGACTCGTGAGACTCAAAGGTCGGTTCATTGTGGGCTACTGAATGCAATGGCTCATTTCAGTTAATTGAAACTTATATTCTCCTCCTGCAAGTGCATCACATCCTCGCCTCAAAGCAAGAGTAGTAGGGGAAGGTTGCCGTCAATGAACCACATAACACTTTAGACCTTTTTTAGGAAGTAGTTCAGACTCAAACTTTATATTGACGATAGGAATAATTACTCAATATGTTTCTCTTTTAATAAAAAATAGTCTCATTTATACATAAAATACAACGCCAGCTCAGTTATTCCATCCAAGAACTGCAGTTTCGTGCTTTTTTAGCACTCATCAGCCCGGAATAGGAAGTAATTCACTGGAGCCAAAAAACCTCTTAAGGGAGTCAAGAGAGCCAATGTAGAATGAGCACACCGGACTGACAAACCGCACACTGCAAAACAAAAAACTGTTGTTTTTACAGTATAATACTGGCAGCTCACATTCCAAAGAAAAACTGTAAAAATTACAATTCTAAACTGTAAAACTTGCAGTAATATACTGTTTTATAACAGACTTTTACTGTGAAATTTACAGCGATAAACTGTAAAATTAGCAGTAGTATACTGTCTTTTAACGGAATTGCCCTGTGAAATTAACAATGATTGACTGCAAAATTAGCAGTAATATACTGTTTTTTAATGAAACTGCCCTGTAAAACTTACAGTATTAAACTGTAAAATTAGTTGTAATATACTGTTATAGGAATGACTTGACCTGTAAATTTAACACAGATAATATGTAAAATTGACAGTAATATACTGTTTTTTAACGAAATTGCCCTACAAAATTAACAGCATCAAACTGTAAAGTTCGCAGTATTACGCTGCGAAATCAGCTGAATTATTGCGCCAAAAAACAGCAGTAGTAGACGGTTTTATAAATGATTTGTACAGTAAAATTAACAGCAGTAAACCATAAAATAAAGTTATCAATTTTAATTCGGCACAGTTTTTTCACCCCATCGTTGTCTCTTTTCATAGCCGAAATCACTGCTTTTACAGCTGAAGAACAATATAGAAAAGTAAAGCAATTGATTCTGTATGTACGTTGTAGAAATCAGCCAACATACGAAATCTGTTCCTTTTTTAAAGTTTTTCAACAACAAAAATGTTTTAGGCTATGAAAAGCGACAAGTAAAGAAAACAAGTATAAAAGCCTTTTACATAAAAATAATTAACTGATGATAAATATATGTTTTATGGATATTAATTTTCTTGTACACAGAATAAATCAATGTCATCTCTATATTTTATAAACACCTGTTAAAGGAGAAAAAGTGGCGTATTTTCATTTCTACAAAAAACTTATAGCTCTATTGCAAACTTAAAAATTTACAAATAGAAGGATATTGCAAAATATGATCTGAAGCTTTATTTTAAGAACAGTTATAGCCTTTTCATTAAAAACAAAACTTTTTTATCTATGAAGGTAGTAAAAATGAGAACGTTTTTTTATATATAACTGAAAATACTACATCGTATCTTCACTAAAAGTACTTTTTTCACTTCCAGCATTATTGAGTTGCTAAAATGTGCAGCATAACGTGGGAAATGTTTTGCGGTATGCAATCCATAAAACTTTTAAGTTTATTTTAACTTTGTACAAGCAATTCTGTGTATTTATTTTTTTTCTGGTAAAACAGAATATTTTCATGGTTTTCTTCTTTTTTTTAATGTTATAAGTTGCATTTGGACCTACTTTATTTCAGAAATACTAGTAACAAATTAACTTTATTTCACACCATATGTGCAGTATACAGCATTTAGACTGCACAGAATGGTTTTTATTGTGAACTGATTATTACAGATTAGATAATACTTTATCCTATTAACCTTTTAAAGATTACACAGATGAAAACAATAAATATGCACTGCAAAAAATAAACTGCTGTTTTTACATTATAATACTGGCAGCTCACATTCCAAAGAAAAACTAAAATTTACAGTTCTAAACTGTAAATTTTGCAGTAATATACTGTCTTATAACAGACTTTTACTGTGAAATTTACAGTGATAAACTGTAAAATTAGCAGTAATATACTGTCTTTTAATGGAAATAATGCCCTGTGAAATTAACAATGACTTACTGTAAAATTAGCAGTAATATATTGTTTTTTAATGAAACTGCCCTGTAAAATTTACAGTATCAAACTGTAAAATTAGCAGTAATATACTGTTTTAGGAATGAATTAGCCTGTAAATTGAACAGAGATAGTATGTAAAATTAGCAGTAATATACTGCTTTTTAATGAAATTGCCCTGCAAAATTAACAGTAACAAACTTTAAAGTTAGCAGTAATTTGCTGCGAAATCAACTGCACTGCTCCGTAAAAGCAGTAGTATACGGTTTCATAAATGATTTGTACAGTAAAATTAACAGCAGTAAACCGTAAATTTAATAGTTATAAATTTTCATGCAAAAGAGATTTCTCCCCTATTGTTGTCTCTCTTCATAGCCGAAATCACTGCTTTTACATCTGAAGAACAATATAGAAAAGTAAAGCAATTGATTCTGTATGTACGTTGTAGAAATCAGCCTACATACGAAATCTGTTCCTTTTCTAAAGTTTTTCAACAACAAAAATGTTTTAGGCTATGAAAAGCAACAAGTAGAGAAATATAAAAGCATTTTACATAAAAATAATTAACTGCTGCTAAATATATGTTTTATTGATATTAATTTCATTGTACACAAAATAAATCAATGCCCGTTATTATATTTTATAAACACCTGTTAAAGGAGGAAAAATGGTGCTTTTTCATTTCTATAAAAAACTTTTAGCTTTTATTCCAACTTAAAAATTTACAAATAGAAGGAAATTGCAAGATATGGTCTGAAGCTTTATTTTAAGAACAATTATAGCCTTTTCATAAAACAAAACTTTTTGATCCATGAAGGTAGTAAAAATGAGAAGTTTTTTTATATATATAACTGAAAACACTATATCGTATCTTCACTGAAAGTACTTTTTTCACTTTCAGCATTATTGTAATGCTAAAATGAGCCGCATAACATGGGAAATGTTTTACAGTATGCAATCCATTATACCTTTAAGTTTATTTTTAACTTCATACATACAATTCCTTGTATTTATTTTCCTTTTCTGGAAAAACAGATTATTTTCATGTTTTTCTTCTTTTTTTAATGTTATAAGTTGCACTTGTACCTACTTTATTTGAGAAATACTACTAACAAACGTTATTTCACACCATATGTGCAGTATTCAGCATTTAGACTGCAAGAATGGTTTTTATTGTAAACTGAATAGTATTATAGATTAGATAATACTTGATATTATTAACGTTTTAAAGTTTACATAGATGAAAACAATAAATATGTGACAGTTTAGAATTCCAGAGCTACTAAACAGAAACAATTTTTCACTCGGTATCGTAAAATCTGTCAGGTTTATATGAAGTTTAACTTTATATTCTGTTATACTGTTTTCATGAGAAAAAACGAAACATTCACACCATTAAAAATCACCAAATTATTTTATTTCGTATACATTACCTATAAATACAGATTATTACAGTGAAATTGCAGAAATTCATTTAAAATCGAATGCAAATGCTTTCAAGGTCAACATTTTTACATCATGAACTTGATTCTTCTTTGTGACATTTTTGCCGACTTTGGAGTCACTATTAGGCCTTATATTATGAAAGCATCTGTCAAAATAAAAATTGTTAGAATCTCATAAAACTTGTAGACACCAAAAAACATACATGGAAATATCAAATTACGTAGGTATAAAAATACGCCCTAAAATGATTAAAATTATGACTGTGAATGATCTGAAATGAAGGTTGCCTTGAGAGTTGTTTTTATTTTGAAACTGCTTAACATATACCTAAATTGTATTTGAACCGTTTATTTGAGGAACCAGTTAAGCGTAAGTATTGTAACGGATTCGGTGCGACTTCCACTTTCTTGAAATGAAGACACAGTTCTTGATAAAAACACAGGAAATTTATTTACACTATGTACAGGAAAGATCGTCAACAACTGCTAAATTATTCATCAGCAATTAAGCAATTATCACACAACACCGTAAACTCAACGTTTACACACGTATTTACTTCCAAATACGAAAACAACACAGCGAAATGCCTCGCAATAAACAGAGCAAATACGCTCTCAGTTCGAAATCTCAATCGAAACTCACTTTTTATCCATCGCTAACGGTTTACATACACACCGAAAAGAAATCTCTCAAATATTCCACACGCTTCTGGAACATAGTAGCCCGTTATCAAATTTTATCAATGAACGAAAAGGAAATAGGGGGGTCGTATACTTTAGCCATATGAAAAGGGGTTGTATATTCATTACGGGAAACTATTTACAGGTTACGTTACTACAATAATTACTATTTACAGGATTTGTAACAATATGTTGTTTTAAGGAGAAAAAAAAAAACACAGTTTGGCAGCAATCTGCAAATTACGCATTTGTAACGGTGGTTATTAATGTCTAGTTAAAGTAGACCTAATCTGGATACCTTTACATAAGTACTCGAAAAAGAAAAAAGTAAAGAAAATAATATCTTACATTTTATCTTCCATGTAAAGAAATGCACTTATACTGGTTTTTAAAGTACAATTTAAAAAAAAATCCTTGTAATTTTCGGTATTTTTGAAGGATTTCGTAATACATATGAGACTGTTGATTAAGAATAATGTTTATTTTTTTCGATCGGATAACTGCAGTGATCGAGAGAATAACTCCTTCTATAAGTGGAGAATTCCAAGTTGTCCAAAATGGGAAAGCTAACATCTTGGCCTATAGAAAAAAATAAAAATGTTTTAAAAATGATAAAACTTGTATCTAGTTTTTTCTTATAATAGGCTTCAGATTATCGGATTACAATATGTTTACTTCTAAACAATAATAAGGATGAGGTAGCGAAGTATTTTTTTAGGAAATGGAGCAAGGTCGATGTTTAGGACAACCAATTGAGAAATATTGGGGTATTCCATTTAAAACAATGAATACTCTATCTAGCCTCCCTTTTAGTACCCCCCCCCACTCCCCCGAGTTGCTGTAGTAGCATTGAAGGTCGTATATAGATGATTTTTCTTTCTTTTTTTTTTTTTTTTGGTAACCCATATTCCTTTCCAACACTTGTTAAACAGCTCAAACTATGTTCAACTGATACCAGCTTCATCTTTTTCTTTGACAGCTTCCCATCGTTAGAAATCTGAATATAAAACAAAGTGTGACGTAAAGTAATTTTACGTTTAATTGCTTAAAACTCTGTGTGTACTTAACATGAAAAATTTTACATACTTATAATTTTTCAAAATATTTTTTTTTCATATATTTTATTCCACAAATGTGTTATTATATTGTTAAAATTTAATTTTTTGGAGCTTTTTTTCTTAAGTACTAAGGAATCACATAAAAGAGTAATTTGAGTTGAAATAAAATAATACCGTAAGAACATTCTATCTTATGTCTTAATATTTAAGCAAATTTCAGATGTTTCATTTATATTCTGTGTCTTTCCAGATGGGGACCCCCCTCTCCCCCCCCCCCCCCCCTCCCCCAATTTGAACAGCTATAGATGTCCCCATTTAAACCATCAGCGACTTTTTTCTTTTTTAAGTGGCACTTCTTTTGAGAGGATTTACCCAATTTATCTTAAAAATTTTCAGAATTTTCCTGAAATCTGGAAGAAACAATTCTATATTCCCAAAACCAAGATGGCTTAGTTCAAGTCAATTCATTAAAAAATGAAAATCGGATAGAAAAGTTGAAAGTTTTTAACAAAAGAATAAATCGTCTAACATATCAAAAAATTGAGTAGATCTGGTAGTGCCAGTTCCAATCATTAAGAAATTTAAGTCCACATTTGGCCCGTCGTCCTTGTTGTAAACAATGCTACCCTTCTTGAAAATGCTTTGCCAGAAGGCCGCACCACTTTTTAACTGTAGATTTAAACATACTCACATTTGCAAAATAACTGATTTTTATTCACATTACAGTAAAAAATAATCAATAATTTTGTTTGATAAGTGCAACACAAGTCTGAATATGCGAAGAAATACGCTGTAATATATCGTACTTTAAACTTTAATCTTTATTGTTGCTCTCATTATGAAGTTGGCTTTTAATTTTGTTCCTGTAATTTTTACAAAAATACGTACAATAAATAATAAAGTACTTAACATTCTGTTTTAGTTCCTTCGATTTTAATAACATGCAAAAACAAAGAATCAGTGTTCCAAAATTTACTGAAAATATAAAAAAAAAAGAAAAGAAAGAAAGAAATGTACGTCTAATTTCGCTTTAGCAACAGAAATTTCTATATTCCGGTGATTCTTGAAGTGATAATATTCAACTACCCGTAAAAATTAATATTGAACTACAAATTTAAAAAACTCAGACTTAAATGAATAGTATGCCCGATCACATTTCAATCAAAACAAAATAAAATTCAGTTTATCTTGTTCCAATCCATAGTTCTTGATTGTAACATAGAACCTGACATAGGTTCACAAAAATCAGCTTCAAGGGACCCAATATGGCACGCAGACCGTAGGATAGGCTTCAGTGGCTAAGAACGCTCTAAAACTCAAAAGCATTTGTGATTACAAATTACATCCGAAAACACAAAAATATAAGTTAAAAAGGTACTTATAAACTTCCATTGCCGGCATTCATGTCACTAAGTGAATCATCGCAGCATCGTTCAGTCTTCCTTGAAATTCCAAGCGGAACACAACCGCGAACTGTCATCTTGATAAAATGACACAAACCATTATTCCATTCAGTTCTGGTCACAAGTTAAGGAAGTTCTTTATATTTGCATACCACTAAACTCAAAAAAAAATAATATTGCATTAGTGAATAAATTGAAATGAAAAATTCAGGCGGCTAGAATGGAATTTTTAGTTTAATTTTTTTTTTTTTTTTTGAAATACCAAACCGCAACCATATCACCGGGCATACATTCAAAATGAAATCAACTACAATTTTATTTTCTCCGTGCGCTGGAGGGAAAGGAACAAAATATTCGCTAGCAAATTCCCCCCTTCTTGGCACGGCAGCACACGGAAAAAAAAAAAGAAATACTTTAATACATGAATAAAAAATGTATTATAGGCCATCCGTTTGTGTGCGCAAATTATAACTTAGACATAATAGAATAATTGAAACATTAAAAAAAATCTAAAAATTATGTCATTGCAATTCAAGCTTTAGGTAAATTTTCCCTAAAAAAAGGTTTTGTGAAACAATCAGCTAAATTATTTTTAGTTTCAACAGATTTTATTCCAAATTCATTTTCATCAATCGAATTCCTTAGGAAATGGTACCCCACATCATTCTGTTTAGTTCTGCAATTTTCTATTGCAAATCTAGAAAAATCGATCGCAACTAGAATGTCGCAGTATAGAGTACTATTAATCAATCTAAAATTCTGAACTCTTTTCATGGCCAATTCATTTAAAATTCTTTTGATCCATATAACTTCCTTAGATTGTTCACTAATTTAAATATACTCCGCTTCCATCGTTGACAGTGCTACGCATTTTTGTTTGAATGTACACCATATTATTTGAATCTATACAAAAACACTAGACCCCCTCTCCCTCCCTCCGCCATTGAAATCCGGTCGTCGTGATTCGAGGCGTAATCTGTATCAGAATGACAATAATTTATTCAATTTACAGACAAAATTTAGATTTCAAGGATCGACAAACCCTTCAGCTTGTCTCACAAATCTCCTTTTTTATATCCGCATATAGATACGCATTGCAAACATTAGTTTGGAAATGGACCCAATGTAGCTTATACACAAAAATTGAAAAGAAAGCATCAATAAAAAAAAAGGAAATTCCTGGAGAGAACACTTGCGAAAAGTATCCCCCCCCATGCCTGATGGTTACCTAAAATAACCAGTCTGCCCTTGAAGCGCATTATTTCGTTCTGCTTATCTGTTCTGCTGTGTTTTGCCAATCTTCACTTTCTGGCGTTCTCAAACTTTGTTTCAAATTCGAAGGAATTACATCTTCGGAAATACTAGCATCTAGCTTACTTGAACTATCCCCCCCCCCCCTATCCTCATCCAGAATCTGATACTTTTCGTAAATTATCATCACAAGTGAAATCGAACTATTTTGGGTCACATTCAATGTTATTTTCAGAACAATAAACCTCGGCTTCGCGATTCGGAATTTGGAACCGTCGTGTCAATAGAATAATACATATCCCTGCATTCTCTACTTTGCCTTTGTATTTCTTTAACCAATTTAATTCTCAACATGCTATTTTATGATTTTCAGAATATTCTTCTTCTACTTCAGATTTACTCAGTAGTGAAATAAAACTGTATTCCTTTGTTTCCCGTTCCTGTCCCCCCCCCCCCACACCTAGAATTTATTTTCATCGAATTTAACATTCAGCGTTTCTGTCACTTCACGATTTTCGGAATCCCGAATTCTATAACCTTTCGTATGAAACGCATATCCTACATGACTCCCTGTTTGGCTCTCATATCCAATTCGTTTATTTTCTGTTTTGGAAGTCCAATATAAGAAATACAGCCAAAAAAAAAAAAAACAAGTGAGTTTTTAATAGATGGCTTTCTTCCCGGGAATAGCTCAAAAAAGGTTTTGATTTTTCCTTTTAAAACCGCTCGAGTCCGTAAGTAGTGGAAGCACATAGCTGCTTTTCGGCTCAAAACTGCTGAGGCAAACCCGTTTCATTTAAAAGTGTCCTAATTCCATTCATTAATGTTTAGTTATGGTGTTCTATGACGCTACTTTGTCAACTAAAGGATTTGTTAGTTTTTTCGATTCTTATGCTTTGGTCGCTAAGGTAAATTTCAAACCCTGGGGTTCTGAAATTCCTTTCCGTTATCGGATCTTTTCTGCAAATATCTCTGTTCTCTTAAAACCTGACAAATTATTCGAAAACCTCACTTTTCTTCTTTAAGAAATAAACCGAAGACTTTCTTGAAAAATCGTCTATTATTGTGAAAATACTCCCCCCCCCCCCCCTAAAGAACTCAACTGCTAAGGAACCCATCGCATTTAAATGCAAAAGATTTTACCCGGCTTTGGCTTGAATCTTCGTTACAGGTTTGAACAAAATTCTCCGATTTTTTTCAATTTACACGAATAACAATCTGACATATTTTTACTTTTTATATGCAGTGAAGTACAGAATCACACTTTTCAGTATTTATGATATAGTTTTTGCCTTCACCATAAACACGTTGATGCCAAACTTTAAGACTCAAAGGGTTCTGAAAGTTAAAATGTAAGGAAACTGATGAGTTCAAGGTTACAAGAGTCTCAAATTCTTTTGTAGTTCTCGATTCATCTACTTTTCTAAATGAGCATGTCCTTCAAGGCGAATAAAATATGACAAACAATGCACAATAATGTAAATATTCTACTTTAAATTAAAAAACAGTAATTTAGACGAGAACGCAACACTGCCAGATCAGAAATGAAAAGCTGAAAATTTTAAGAATATAGCCAGGCACTTCCTGAACTTAATTAAATATGTTGGGAAGGCGTATAATTTGGACATTCGAGAATTCAAAAATTGCAACATTACAATTTTATCCGCAAATTTGCCGAATCGTGAGATAAAATTTTTCCAATATGGCAATTTTGGGGAGATCATAGAGACTTCCCGTGATCTCCCATCGAGTGTTTTTGGATATAGTTTCTAAAATTATTTTTATGTTCACAACTTTCAATGGTACTAGTGCATTTTTCCTGAAGTAAAATTTTAATTTCCTGCCGACGCAAATGTAAAACTTTTAAAACACAAGGGTTTCGTGTTTGTATCTAAAGATGCTTAATTTTATTAGTTTTTTTTTTCTTTTTGGAGTGCTTCATTGATGATTTTTTTTAATTATTATTATTTTAGTTTTGATCGATAAGTATGAAAGCTGGCTCCAGATTTCAGAGAATTTTGAGTCGTTCAGACATCAGAGTATTCTATTTCCAGAGTGGCAAATTCTTCAAAAAAGAAAAAAAAATCAGTAAACTTGATACTGTTTGCATGTCTCTCGGTCACGTTGTTATTTTATTTATTTACATTTTATTCATCGAATTATGTACAAGTTATAAAAGTTACTGACGCTACAACGTAAAGTTTATCAATAAAATGGTTAAATGCAAACTGTTAAAGAATTTAAAACTGAACATAAGAAAGAAAAAAAAAACAGAAGAAAGAAGTCAATCGCGATATGCTAAAAATTCACTAGAGAATATAAAAATTTAAATTTTAAGTACTGACATAGTATATAACACAAAATGTAATCATACACAAAGTTCAATGTTCTAATAACTTTAAATACGAACAAGAAAGGAATTGATTTATTTTTAAATAAAATTTGAGTTTCAGAAAATGTTTAAAAACTGTCATACGTGCAGTAAAATATTCAGAATCACAACAACTACTCAGATTTTTGCTATAAAGCAATCGCTACAACTTAACAACTAAAAGAAATTGCAAAGTCAACATTAACGAATATTGGGATACGAATTACGATTTCTAAATAAACACTATTATTTTACATACATTCTCAATGATAAAGAAAACTACATTTTGAGGAAAAGGGAATGAATAATATAACTAGCACTTACCTTTAACTTGGATTACAAATGAGCAGTCCTGCCTCAGCACAGCCGAAATATCAACAAAAATGGCTGTCGATACCTTGAATTCATTAGTTTATCTTCCCGTATGAAAGGACACACCTTTTGCGCATCGTTTTGCGCAATCTAAAACATTTTTACAGTTTTTCTCTGTTATTTAGCAGAGCAGTATTAAACTGTAAGAAAAAACAGTATATTACTATGAAAACAACAATTATTTTTTGCAGTGTGTGACGGTTCAAAATTCCAGAGCAGAACAAAACAGAAACAATTTTTCACTCGGTATAATAAAATCTGTCAGGTTTATGACTACTAGTATTAAAGTTAAAAATTGGTTTTACTACTCCAAAAATTATATAACTTTATATTCTGTTACAATGTTTTCATGCGAAAAAAAGAAACATTCACACCATTAAAAATTGCCAAATTAATTTATTTCGTATATATGACCTATAAATATCGATTAGTAGTTTTTACAGTGAAATTGCAGAATTTCATTTAAAATCGAATGCTAATTTTTTCAACGTCAACATTTTTACATCACAAACTTGATTCTTCTATATGTGACATCTTTTCCGACTTAGGTGCCATCATTAGGCCTTATATCATGAAAGCATCTGTCAAAATAAAAATTGTCAGAATGTTATAAAACTTGTGGACACCAAAAAACATTCATGGAAAAATCAAATTACGTAGGTATAAAAATACGCCCTAAAATGATTAAAATTATGACTCTGAATGATCTGAAATTGAGGTTGCCTTGGGAGTTGCTTTTATTTAAACACCGCTTAACATATACCTAAATTGTAATTGAACCGTTTATTTCAGGAACTAGTTAAGCGCTAAATATGTTGTTTTAAAGAGAAAAAAACTGTTTGGCAGCGATTTGCGAACTACGCTATTGTAAAGGTAGTTATTAATGTCTAATTAAAGTAGGTCTAATCTGGATACTTTACATAAGAACTCAAAAAGGAAAAAAGAAAGAAAATAATATCTTACATTTCATCTTCCATGTCAAGAAATATACTTATACTGGTTTCTGAAATACAATTAAAAATAATCCTTGTAACTTTCTGTATTTTTGAAGGATTTTGTAATACATATGAGACTGTTGATTAAGAATAATATTCATTTTTTCGATCGGATAACTGAAGTGATCGAGAGAATAACTCCTTCTATAAGATAATTTAAAAAAAAAAAAGAAGAAGAAGAAGAAGCGGAAAGATGTCCAAAATGGGAAAGATAACATCTTGGCCTAAAGAAAAAAAATAAAAATGTTTTAAAGATAATAAAACTATTGAAACTAGTTTCTTCTTAGAATAGGATACAGATTATCGGAATACAATATGTTTACTTCAAAACAATAATTAGGATGAGGCAGAGAAATATTTTTTTAGAAAATGGAGCAAGGTCGACGTTTAGGACAACCAATCGGAAAATATTGGGGTACTCATTTAAAACAATAAATACTGAATATAGCCTCTTTTAGTCCCCCCCCCAGCCCCCGAGTTGCTATAGTAGCACTGAAAACCGCAAATGGTTTTTTTTTTTTTTTGTAACCCATATTCCTTTCCAACACTTGTTAAACAGCTCGAGTTATGTTCAACTGATACCAGCTTCATCTTCTTTGACAGCTCCCCATTATTAGAAATCTGATTATGAAACAAAATGTAACGTAAAATAATTATTTAGAACTCTATCTGTACTTAATATGAAATATTTTATTTATAATTTTTTAAAATATTTTTTTTCCATATATTTTTTTCCACAATTGTGTTATTATATTATTAAAATTTAATTTTTCGGAACTTTTTTTCTTAAACACTAAGGAATCACATAAAATAGTCATTTGAGTTAAAATAAAATAATACCATAACAGCATTCTATCTTATACTTGTCTTAATATTTAAGCATAATTTAAGATGTTTAATTTATATTCTATGTCTTTCAAAATGGGGACGACCCCCCCCCCCCCCCCCTCGTTTTGAACAGCTATCGATGTCCCCATTTAATCCACCAGCGACTTTTTTTTTTGTGTTTTTTTTTTAAGTACCACTTCTTTTGAGAGTGCTTAGACAATTTATCTTTAAGTTTTTCACAATTTACCTAAAACCTGGAAGAAACAATTCTATATTCCCAAAATCAAGATTGCTTAGTTAAAATCAATTCAGTAAAAAGAGAAAATAGGTCAGAAAAGTTAAAAGTTTTTAAAAAATGAATAAATCCTCAAACATGTCAAGAAATAGATTAAATCTGGTAGTGCCAGTTCTAATCATTAAGAAATTGTAAGTTCACATTACGCCCGCCGTCCTTGCAGTAAACAATGCTACCCTTCTTGAAAATGCTTGCCAGAAGACCGCACCTCTTTTAACTGTAAATTTAAACATGTTCACATTTGCAAAATAACTGCTTTTTACTTTACATTACAATAAAAATAATCTATAATTTTGTTTGATAAGTGTCACACAAGTCTGAATATGCGAAGAAAGTTTCATACGCTGTAGTACATCGTACTTTAAACTCTAATCTTTATTGTTGCTCTCATTATGAAGTTGGCTTTAAATTTTGTTCCTTTAATTTTTACAAAAATACGTACAATAAATAATAAAGTACTTAGTATTCTGTTTTGGTTTCTTCGATTTTAATAACGTGTAAAACAAAAAGAATCAGTGCTCCAAAATTTACTGGAAAATAAATAAATAAATAAATAAATAATGGAAGAAATGTACGTTTAATTTAGCTCTAGCAACAGAAATTTCTATATTCCGGTGATTTTTGAAGTGATAATATTCAACTACCCGTAAAAACCAATATTGAATTACAAGTTTAAAAAACCCAGCAAAACAAAATTTAGTTTATCTTGTTCCAATACATAGTTGATTGTAACATAGAACCTGACAACGGGCACACAAAAATCAGCTTCAGTGGCCCAATATGGGACAAAAACCGTAGGATAGGGTTTAGTGGATAAGAACGCTATAAAACTCAAAAGCATTTGTGATTATAAATTACATCCGAAAACACAAAAATATAAATGAAAAAGGTACTTTTAAACTTCCATTGCCGGCATTCATGTCACTAAGTGAATCATTGCAACATCGTTCAGACTAGAGGCTTCTTTGAAATTCCAAGCGGAACACAACCACGAACTGCCATCTTGATAAAATTAAACCACCCATTCAATTCTGGTTACAAGTTAAGTAGTTCTTTACATTTGTATACCACTAAACTCATAGAAATAATATTGCATTAGTGAATCAATTAAAATGAAGGAAATTCAGGTAGCTAGAATGAAATACTTTTAGACATGAATGAAAAAAAAAGAAATATATTACAGACCATCCGTTTGTAAGCGCAAATTATAACTTAAACATAATGGAATAATTGAAACATTTCAAAAAAAAATCTAGAAAATATGTCATTGCAATTCAAGCTTTATGTAAATTTTCCCTAAGGGAAGGTTTTGTAAAACAATCAGCTAAATTATTTTTAGTTTCAACAAATTGTATTCCGAATTCATTTTTATCAATCGAATTCCTTAGGAAATGATACCCCACATCAATCTGCTTAGTTACAAAAAAAAAAAAAAAATCGATCGCAAATAGATTGCCACAGTACAGAGTACTATTAATCAATCTAAAATTCTGAACTCTTTTCGTGGCAAATTCATTTAAAATTCCTTTGACCCACATCTTTAGATTATTCAGTAATTGAAATATACTCCGCTTCCATCGTTGACAGTTCTACGCATTTTTGTTTGAACTGAACGTACCACCATATTATTCGTACCCTATCCAAAAACACTACAAGTCCCCCCACCCCCCGCCATTGAAATCCGGTCGTCGTGATTCGAGGCGTAATTTGTATCAGAATGACAATGATTTATTCAATTTACAGACAAAATTTAGATTTCAGGGATGGACAATCCTTTCAGGTTGTCTCACAAATCTCCACTTTTATATCCGCATATCGATACGCATTGCAAACATCTACATGGAAATGTACTCAATGTAGCTTATACACAAAAATTGAAAAGAAAGCCACAATCAAAGAAAAGGAAATTACTGGAGAGAACACTTGCGAAAAGTAAGAATTTAAATTTTAAGTACTGACATCCTACGTAACACAAAATATTAATCATAAACAAAGTCTAAATAATCTAATAACTTTTAATACCGATCAAGAAAGGAATTGATTTCTTTTAAAATCAAATTTGAGTTTCAGAAAATGTTTAAAAACTATCATACGTGCAGTAAAATATACAGAATCACAACAACTACTCGGAGTTTTGCTATAAAGCAATCGCTACAACTTAGCCAACTAAAAAAAAAAAAAAATCAAAGTCAACATCAACGAATATTGGGATACGAATTACGATTTAAAAATAAACACTGTTATTTTACATACATTCTCGATGATAAAGAAAACTGCATTTTGAGGAAAAGGGAATGAATAATATAATCAGCACTTACCTTTAACTTGGATTACAGCTGAGCAGTCCTGCCTCAGCACCATCCGAAACATCAACAAACATGGCTGTCGCGATACTTGAATTCATTAGTTTCTCTTCCCTCCCGTATGAAAAGAAAAACCTTTTGCGCATTGTTTTGCGCAATCTAAAACATTTTTACAGTTTTTCTCTGTTATTTAGCAGAGCAGTATTAAACTGTAAGAAAAAACAGTATATTACTATAAAAACAACAATTATTTTTTGCAGTGCAACAATGGTGCGGTTCAACTCAAAGATTGATGGCAAAGCATGGTATTTTGCAGTAAGTTGCTGCTCTAAAGTCAGGGCTAAGGCAGAAATACATAAAATACACCGCCAGCTCAGTTATTCCATCCGAGGACTGCAGTTGAAAGATGAGTGCTAAAAAGCACTAAACTGCAGTATATATTACATACTACACTGCACTATCTATACTAATATTATAAAGAGAGAGGGCGAATTTTTATGTGTTTATATGTTCGAGGTAATCTCCGGAACCACTGCACCTATTTGAAAAATTCCTTCACTATATGAAAGGTGCTTTCTTACTGAGAGACATAGGCTATAATTCGAAAAATTCCGATAAATAGTTCTTTTTTTATTCCAACTTAGGCCCAAATTTCACATAAATTCCCGAATATGGGAGTGAAACATTACTTGCACATATTAATATTATATATCGTTGAAAAGGGTAGAATTTTCCGCGTTCTAAACAATTTGTTTCAAACCTCTAACTTAATTTCGGCGGGAGTAATTTGCGTTTTTAGTTCGTTCGAACTTTTTTTGGCTTAGCTAAAATTTAGTCATTACTTTCTTCAATAAATCTATCAATAAAAAGTAAACGAATTGTCCCACAGTTTTCTTTTTGACACCATTGGAAGAAGCGACATTTCTTACTCCAGAAGATCTCTCTCGACCTATTGTCTAAAAACTTAGCTTCTATCTTCAAAGGAAAAAACGTTACAAGCGATTTTAAATCAAATTCGAAAACTGTCATTTTGATTCAGGTTGTCAACCATTTTATTTTCGCGTTTCCACGGTTACGATTTTTGAATCGATTGTTTCTTTTCTTATTTTGCATTTAATTTCTTAAAGTTATTTTATTTCGTGTTTCCATGGTTACGCTTTTAAAATCCATCTTTCACATTTTAATTTCTTAAAAGTATTTTAATATCTGTCGCCATTGTTTGGAAGGGTAATTTTGCATGGTGTTTTTTTTTTCTTTAATTTAAGCCTGATTGTTGAATATATGTCACTTGACACAATTTTTATTCTCAAGGTAGACCGGGCAAAGCCGGACAACGCAGCTATATATAAAGATTTGAAAGCTACTGTTAATGTGATTTTATACTTTTTTGTTTGTTTGGCGAAAAATTTATTATTGCCAAAGAAAAAACATCCGCTTCACTCGCAAAAGGGCTGGGTTCCGGTAGTGTGGTCGCTTGGCGCAAAAGGCGCTGAGCAGTTCAGTCTAGCATTATTGTTTTAAAGCAACCGTAAATGTAATTCATTGTTTTGGCGATTTGTTTTGAAAAAAAAAAAAGAAACTTTTGATTTGTTTTTATTCGAGTGAAATGTTGTTGTTTTTCTGACGATGATTTTTGAATGTTTCACTGGATTTTATTATTATTATTATTATTATTATTATTATTATTATTATTATTATTATTATTATTATTATTATTATTATTATTATTATTATTATTATTCGTTAGACGGATGGATTATGATAGCGTGGTTGCTGGGCGAGTTTGGCGATAAACAATAAAGTTGCGGAATTATTTTTACATTTGAAAGATATTATTTGATGTCTTTTTTTTTTTTGTTTATTTGGGGAAATATTTTAAACTGCAGTAAAAACCGATTAACTCGCTAAATAGAGTTTTAAAGCAGCTGTAAATCTAATTTAATGATTTGACGAAAAGTTTTAAACTCCAGAGAAACTTTAATAGTTTTTTTTTTAAGGTGTGTACGCATTTTATAAAAATAAAAATGATCATTTCACGTCAGATTTTTTTTATTTAACGGACTTCCACTAAATTTCCAGCACGGGCATCGCTGTGCGGGTACTGCTAATATATTATAAAAGCGCGATAGTCCGAAAACGCAGCATATAATCGAGATCATAAAAATTAAGTTTCATCTAAAATTCAAGAAACTGGTATATGCATCTAAAATAAGTTTTGTTTCTTTTAAATTACGATGAATTTTTAAATAAAAAAAGAAAGGAAATTATCTTACCATTTAAAATAAATAAATAAATAAAAAAAAAATTTTTCCTCTAATAATATAAGAACACAGCCAAATATAAATTAAATACAGCGAATTAGAAGTATGCCAGTTTTATTTATTGTGTAAATAATTTTCCTGGGGGTGCTAAATTTAAATCCAAGTTTTATTTAGTTACCTTAGTTTTTTTACAAGTTACCTTTAATGGACAGAGGAGAAGCGCGACAAAGTTAAATGTATGGTACAATTAGGAGTTATGGTATATTCAAGCGTTCAAAATAAAAAACTAGGAACTGCTGACGTTACGTCTGACTTCAAAAAGAGAGCAGTGTAGAGAAAGCAAGATGCTTTCTCTACATTGACACCTTGCTGGCTGAGAAACAACATGTACAGAATTCATTTAGTCACACTCAAGGCGTAGGCGCTTGCAAACTCTTAATTTCGCCAGAAGGTACGGAAATGTTCTACAACAGTGTATCTCTAGATCAAGATGGAGAAGTTTTTTGAGCCTCCAGTATTTTAATAGTTGCTATTCCTTTTTTCTAGTCGCCTTTGTTTTGTAAATCAAAAAAGTAAATTAGCTTTACAGCTGCTAATCTTTAGTGATACATCAATTTTTTCGCTCTCGGGCATCATGCATGTGACAACTATATTTCACAATCACATGGGCCATAACTTTGAAGTTTATGGCGATTAATGTGGGTGATTCCCCACAAAAAAGTCATTTTCATACAGAGTATAAGTAAAAAAACTAATGAAGTAAGATTTAAAAAAAAAAAAAAATTAATTTTGACATCTTGAATTCAAATTATGTTTTTCGCAATCACGAGTGTGTGTATGTAGGCGTGTGTGTTTGTGTGTGGGGGGGGGTGTGTTTGTGTGTACGGGTTATATGTATGTGTGTGTATGAATGTGTGTGTGGGGGTATGTGTATGTGTGTGTGGGTGTATGTGTGTGTAGGTGTATGTGTGTGTATGTGTTTGTGTGCGCGTAGGTGTAGTTGTGTATGTATGCGCGTGTGTGTAAGACATGGATGCAACCTGGAGACGGCATTCGCTAGAGGTGCAGCATCGTGAGGAGCCCGTCGACGGTGATGGTGCGGAAGGTGGCGGTGGGAAAAATCAAAGGAACGCCAAAAACAGTCAAGTGAGAACAATAAGCAATAGTGATTGCTCAATAAAATAAAATAAATTAAGTTAGAAATTTATACTTCTTTGCCGCAAGGTACTGCTCCACGGGAGAGATAGACTAGATGTAAACAAAGAAATGCGCTATTTAGCAACCTCAATCACGTGTTTGGCTTGGACAAGAACAAATTAGTGCCAAACAGACGACTCTTGATTATTATTATTTTTTAATATTCCAAAAGATAAATAAATAAATAAAAAAATAATTGTAAAATAATCTCCAAATGTGGCAAAGTTCAATCTGTTTGTGTACTTTTAGTCTATCTTTTCCATGTAAAAGGCTATTCCACGGAGAATGGTAATTTTGTCCCGTACGTGACGGCGTGACGCTTCATACATTTCATCAAAAGTAATGCCACGTAAATATAAGTTCGTTGCTTGAGGCACCTGGGGCCCTGCCCCTTATCCTCTGGTGTGGTATGTTGAAAGTTCCCCGGTTAGGGACATGGCTTTATTTTGGCGCAGAAGATGGTTGAGTATATGTACGAGAGATGTGGCTTCCTCTAAGCAAAAGTAATGATTTGAAAGGGTAATGTACAAAATTTTGTTGCTCAAGAAATCACAATTGTATGTGTGACTTATTGAGCAAAAAATTTCGTCATTACCTTTTAAAAGTATTTCTTTTTTATGAAATATAGGAACCGTCACGTGCGGGGCAATATGACCCTTTTCAGTGGAATGACCGTATTCATAATTATTTTTTAACGGTTTAAATTACTTTTTCAACAACTGAGATATGTATAATTTACGCTGAAACCTTAGCTTTCAAAACCTACAATTTGTGTTTTCGTTGCTGTGTTAATAGAGCAAAAATATTAAGTGATGCATACAGCAAACAACAAAAAGTTGACTTTGGGTGTCCCACACGTGACGCATGCAGATAAATTAAATTTGAAGAAAAAAAGTTATTTAATAAAAATAATACTTTGTCCGGAGTATCTTTGGATCAAATGTAAAAATGTGCTTATTCTTGTTTAAGTAAAATATTAAGATTTACAGCAAAATGTTGGTAACTTTTCGAGTCGAATTGTCCCGCCCAAAATAAGGCCCCTATATATACGAGCCGACGCATCAGCTTAAGATATGCCATTTTGCATCAGAGCGCATGTTTGAGTGGATGTCTTTTATGGCAAGTTATCGCGTTTGGTGATTGTTCACGGTGAGAAATTATTAGCGGCACGTGAATTGTTTATCAAATAAAATATTATTTTCTGCAAATTTGGCGAAATCTGAAACTTTACTTTGGAAACCCTAGCAGCGCAACAATTAAGAATCCGATCCAAAATGGCTAAACTTAATGCGTCAGCCTATCTCTATAGCGGCTCTAGCCCAAAAGAGTATTGAGGAAGTACGTAATTGGAGGGGGATTTCAATCTCGTACTTCTTCTTACGTACCTCCCCCTCCCCCAAATGTATATTATGTATATTAGGTGTGAAGACCCCCCCCCCATAGGCAGATTTATGGGGGTGCGCCGCACCACAAAAAATTTTGGTTGAGTTTTGAAAAAAATTCATTTAGTATATTTTACCCAGAAACGTAGTTGGGGAAAAAAAATTTTCATAGCTGCTATACTAGTATATTTACTTGAAACAAATGCAGTGTATCACCACACGTCGCTAGTGCGAGAAAAATATAACTGTGCTCTTATTAAGCATTAAAATAATTTTATCGATTTGAAAAAAAAAAAAACGCAATAAATAATTTCATGCAAATAAAGATGTTTCTCAAACAATTTATTGTTATGTGCTGTGTTATTATATAGAATAATTGTATGTTCTGTAATTCGGTATTTATTCATATATATCAATACAATTTCTTCTGCTTTAAAACAACTAAGGCTAATCAAGTCCAAAAAAAAAAAAAAAAAAAAAAACATGTGACTATTGCAACAAACTTTATCAATGAAATCTACTCCAAAACAGTTAAAAACCAACACTTTTAAAGTAAATTTTCAAAAAATTTTGAAGGAGGACTCCCGGACTTCTTGCTGCATTAGTGCATTCAGGGGGAGGGGCATTATACTGGTAACCCTCCCCACAAAAAAAAAAAAAATCATGTGCTTACGACTCTAATTTTGGAAAATATTCGAACAAGGCCTCCGACTCCCTTTCTCTAATATCATCAAAGAGTTGATGTTTTTTAAAAAAATATTCTTTATTATTGAAGAGAAGAAAAGATTTCATTTTGGGAAAACGCAGTTATTTTAAGAAGAATAAAAAAAATGTTGGGAAAATACCTTAATTTCTTTCAAAAAGAGAGAAATATTGACATTTAAATTTTTCAACAGCTCCAGATTATTGGCGGCGAATTGAGTGCTCCCCCCATCCTCGCACAATCCTCTTTCTTTCATATCCCTCCCCTTGTTTTTTCTATTTCGTTTTCCTTTTTTCTATTAGTCCTCAAAATCTCTCTTCTCCGAAGCTCTCTCTTCAGCCAAAGTTATTACAGATTATCTCAAATATATTTATTGGACTTCACTTTCGCAAAATTTCCTAGGAAGATCCTCTAATCACCTAAAAACATCGAAAATCGTTTAAAATTGCGTTTTTGGAGCTTCAGTTTTGAAAAACTGCAGTGTCCCTAGCGTTACCAAATATGGTCTTACACTCATGTGCTTACGACTTTAATTTTGGAAAATATTCGAACAAGGCCTCCGACTCCCTTTCTCTAATATCATCAAATATTTTGGTTTTGAAAACTACTATTTCGTGATATTTAAGTGGGAGAATCTTTTGGGACTGCTGCATTTGAATCCTTTTTTTAATACCATGGAGTAATGCATAAGAACTTCATTTTTAGGACTTCAATTTCGAAAATTTTCCAGGTTAGAGCTCAAGACACTCTATCCGGTAACAGCATCTTAAAGTGTCCACCATAGCGTTTTTGGAACTTCAATTATGAAAAATTAAAGAGGTAGTGGGAGGGGGGAGTACATGTTTCTATCTGTTTTTCTTCAAAATATCGATTGGGGACAGTCCATGAGTCTCATTCCTAACCCAAACTATAAATATGGACTATAATCACATTTGTAAGACTTAAATTTCTAAAAATAGCCTAGCAGCCCCACGTACCTTTCATGCCCCTAAAATATCAACAAAAACTGTAAAACTGCGTTTCAAAACTACTATTGCAAATTTTTTCTGGGGCGTGCGAGTTCCCTTCCAAACCAGAAGCTGGATTCCCCCTTTGCTTCTAACAACGTCGACTTTCGTTTAAGACTTTTTCTGCAGTTTGAAATGAAGCTGAAGAGCTTTTTCTATAAACATATTGGTTAATAGTAATTCTAACATGAATATTTTGTTTAGAAAAATCAAATATGCTTTTATGCAGTAGCAAAGTTCATTTTTGTTTTACAATGTAGTTTATTCCTCTTTTCTCTACGATGTTGTCGGTTTGTTTTCTCATTTCATCCTGAGATCATGTGTGTATCATCTACTTTTAATTGGCCACAGAACAGTGGCGCCGACTCCATGGGGCTTGAGGGGGCCCGAGCCCCCTCAATAGTTTGTTTCGGGGGGCAGAGCCCCCTCAATAATTTAAGAACATTATTTGTCATATTATGGTTTCTAAAATAACAAAATTATGTTGGTATTTTTTACTTTCCTTGTTTGAAGATAGTTACATTGTAAAATACATTCAGTAATGAATTAAAACAAATAACTATTGCTGTAGTAAGCAGGTTAATTGAAAACGAGTGGTGTGAATAAGGATAGTGTTACGGTGCTGAGAGCACTCATAGAATTTGTCCCAGTGCGCAAACCTTCGGGTGAAGTCTCGCTGGCGGCGCTCTCATCTAAGTGTTGCTGATCTGGAAAAAATATATCAGGGTTTGATTTGTATATTTAATGGAAGGCGTGATAGTTTTCTTTAATTATTAGAGTTAATGAAGTAATCTGTGTATTAACTTTTTTAACTGTATTAAAGCATTAATTTTGAGACATTATTTTTATTTAATGAACTCTGGGCCTTATTCAAAGCAAGCTTAAACTAGTTATTTCACTTTTAGTAATCAAAGTGCGACATCAATCTTTTATGCTTAATTCTTTTAATGATAGTTTAGATTTATTTAAATATCATTTCAATATTTTCAAAGCTATATATTCACTGCTAATAGACTAAAAGTATAATTATTACTGTAAATTAAATTAGCTTTTCACGAAAATACCATTTTTTCTTTTTTTTTTTTCAAAGCCAAAAAATATGTCGTCTTGTTGATTTTCTCCGTGTTGATTACCGAGAGTCGAGTTTTTGGGGTTCTAATGTTGATCATATGACTCTAAAATGCTTAAAAAACTTTAAAACTCACTATTTTTTTTTATCTCAAATTTAGAAAATTTTCCCTGGCAAGGCCCCCGTTATGGCACCCTCCCCCTAATAGTTGTTATAAATCGGTGCCACTGGTAGTGCCTTTCCATGCAAGTCAAGTGCACTACCTTGTATAATGCCGTAGCCTAGCTATGGCACTGCCCGGTTCTCCACAAAATGGAACTGTAAAAGTGTCCCTCACTTAAGGCAAGTGACATGATCTAATTGAAGCAGAAAATTTGTGTACCAATTTTTAGATTGTTTTACTTTGAAAACGCCCTGTCACATATGTTTGTTTGTATAAATTATACACACCAGAAAATATGTAAGTTGTCATTTTCAAGGCACAAAAATCTGAATTTTTTTCGGGGGGGGGGGGGGGCTCCGTGCTTTAACATACTTCCTAGACCCCGGTGACATCCGGCACCCCCAATAATTTTTCCAAGTCGGCGCCCCTGCCACAGAATGACAATTATATCATTATGTTCCAAATCTAAAAGTATGCAATTTACTTATATATTTATTTTTTGCTTAAAAATTGCTTTTTTAATGTGTTTTTTTCATATTTGAATGATTAATAATGAGATGAAAAGAGAGAGATGAATGGTCCGATGAACCATAATCTCTTGAATTTTTAACCAACTTCAAAAAAAAAAAAAAAAAGAGGCGGTTATCAGTTCATACCGTATGTATGCTTTTTTTTTTAATAAATATATTACTTTGTCTGAAATTTAACATCGTCATACATATATATAATAGCCGATAATCGAGTAACACTCCTGACCTCATTAACCAAAATGAACTCGAGCCATGGCATATAATTTGATGATATGTTTTGGTAATTTTCAAAATACAGGGATCGACTTTATTTTGACAACTCTGAACTGGATCCGGTAACATAACTACTTTACTGGTAAGATTTTCCATTTAGGAGGATGAAGAAATGAAAAGTGGTCAGCAATCAATGCTATCTACTGGAGTTTAGGGTTAATCCACTGGAATTCTGGTTAAAATTTCAATTATTAAAATATCCTCAAACAGGCAATTGCTTTGTTCATATGTAGAAACAATTTTCACCCGTCATAGCTTGATTTTCTAGTTAACAATATTTTTCTTCGACACTTCCATACGTAACTGTTATCTTGTTATCCATGGAATTGCTCATGCACAATATAAACTTTTCTTTTCTAAAATTTGATGTAAATTTTTGTAAAATTGCAACATTTTTTCTTCTTTTGCAGTGATATCAAAATATAAGGCATTCGGTAAGTACACTTTTTCTATAAACTAACCGATTAACAAAAAAAAAAGAAAAAGAAAATGTTATTTCATTTAAAACTTTTTCAACGTCGTTGCAAAACTGTTGGTAAACATAATTTAACGAAAGATTTACTGTTGCGAGTTGTGGTTCTTCACACGGATAAAGATTCACCACTGTAGGTTTGAAATAGCTATAACTTGATATGTGCTTTAATTATACAGTATCTGACCCCAAATTCGGAATATCAAAATCCGGAAGAAAAGAAAACCGAAATTTAATAAATATTTAAAAAAAGTTTTTTTTCCTTTTTTCGTTTTAAAAGTTCAAAACTGTTAACGTTCGGCAATTGCTTGTTAAAAACACGGTACTTTGAGTTAGCCTTTTTATTTAACGTTGTTTTGCTGCACAGTCTGCCGACGGATGATATGGAATGGACAAATGTCCAGTTAAGGAGAGTCGATGTGAATGACGGGGAAAAGTAAAAAATTGATGCGCTCAACTTCAATGCGACTCTGTTTAACTTTGAGGCTAGCATACATCTGCAAAAGCTGGCATCCCTAACAACATATTGATGCGTCCACTATCACCTGTAAACCGGATGTTTGCCTTTCCATCTCATCGGTGGTCGAACTGTAACTGTGCAGCAATATTATAACATCCACCTTCGGTTAACGGTATTTCTTTTTTTCTTCTTATAAGTATGCAATACGAAACCTGTTGAACAAAAGTATAAATTATTTCATGTAAAAATATGATTTATTTATTGCATCGATCGGCACACATTGCATAACAATAAAAAACAGCATTCGTGGACTATATACCGCCGCAAATTTTCTCCGATTTTTGTTTTCGCATACCTTCATTCACATTGATCAAAAAATTAAAGAAATTTAGCACGAACATTCGTAAAACCAGGAAAAATGTTACAAATACTGCACGACAGGAGAGTTTTCACTATTTTTTGTCAGAGTCCAAAGTTCGGAGAATTCCGAAATCCGGAAAGGTCGTGGTCCCAAGCGGATTTGGGTTCCATACTGTATGTGCATTTATTATTATTTTGGTTTAAAATCTGAATTTGTTTTTCCAAAAAAGAAATTTCTGCAAAATTTAGCCAGCCAAAGAGCTGAAATTGGTTTTCAAGTGTCAGAAATAATAATAATAATAATAACAAGAAGTTCTGTCTAGAACTAGACGAGCCTACTTTCCCGTATACCCATACTACTTTCTAGTACCTGATCAATATTCTCAAAAATAGCTAAAATTTTTTCAATTTTTTCAAACATATTTTTAAAATACTTTAAGCTGATTTCTAGGAATAAAATATATAATATATCCCTAATAATAGGAAGTCACTCATCTAAAAAAAATTAGATGCGTAAAAAAAAATAGCAGCAACTTTTAAACAAAGCAGCTAATACACTTTTTTCCATTAAAAAAAACTTTAACAGCTTTCAAAACGAAAAAAATAATAATTAAAATTAATAAGCTCATTAAAATAAATACATCATATCAGAAAAAAAATCGTTTCTTTTTCCCCTGTCGCCAAAAACAATTTTTTAAATGAATTAATGCACTTACCAAAATAAATAAAAACAATCAAATGTCAACTTAAAAAAATAACTTTCATTGTCAAAAAAAAAAAAAAAAAATGTCTGCGCATATCTTTATGTAGAAACATAAATGACTTCGAGTTTATTCGCCGAAAACTGAATACCTAAATTAAAACTTTAGCGTAAAAATAAAAACAAGCCATATCAACAATAATTATTTCACAGTCAAAACCTTAGCTGCGGAGTCTGAGTCAATTTCATTTTGGGGTAAAGGAGTCGGAGTCGAATATCTAAGAATCGGAGTCAGTCATTTGTCCTCCGTGTATAAATTTTTGCCAAAGCTACGAAGTCAGAGTCGAAGTCGGGAAGTTGGAGTCCCATTAATTGTCGGGCGCAGGAGTTGGAGTCAAGTGCCCCTAAATTCTCGGAATCGAAGTCTGGAGTCAAGAGCTATTTCCAACAAAATTTGTTTGAAGTAAATCCGCCTTCAAGTACGGAATCTACATTGACTTTCAGTTTCCCCGTAGGCGCTAATGTTAAGGGAATTGAACTGTTCAAAATTGAACAAAAAATTGTTCAAATCAAAAAGATATTTTATATACAAGTTTTTCATCAAAAGCTTTTTCCTAGAAAATTTGTTTGAAGCAAATTCGCCTCACAGTTCGGAATTGCCTTGAATTTCCCCGTAGGCGCTAATGTTAAGTTTTTTTGAACTGTTCAAAATTGAACAAAAAATAGTTCAAATCAAAAAGTGAAATATGGGAATGAGGTGTCCTCGCGGTGAGGTTCCAACTGGCCCAAACTATCTAACGCATCAAGATAAGCTTGTCACGTGGCGAACACCTCCCTCCTAATAAAGAGATCTGAAAGTCTGAGCCACTCCATCGCCATCTATGCCCACTGTCTAAAATAAACTGTTTTGGCGATCCCTAAATATCAATAAATGCCAATACATGGTGGAAGAATTGCTTGCCATGGAGGTAGGAATACAGGAGGGAACATGCTGTGTTATCTACTCCTATTGTCGAGGGGTGGTGAGAGAGGGGGAAAGGACTCTTAGTACTATGGCGAAAATTTCGCGTGTTTTACTTTTCTCGCTCAAATTGATAATGAAAGTATTTACTGTCTACATAGGAAACAAAAAAAAAAAAAAAATGGACAACACAATTATATCTGAAGCTTAAAATTTCCAAACTATAAACTAATTACATAATTAATGTCTTAGGTGAATTAAAATATATTTTAGTGACAAATGAATGATCAACTGATTATAAATGCTATTTTTTTTTTCAATAAAACACAACGATTTTCCCATAGAGAAGTTTACAAAATTATCGAAATTATCAAAACTTTGCAGTCTATGTCCAGATTATAAAATTAGATTACAGCACAATGAAAAAAAGCAGCTAGAAATCAACAAGGATAAATAAAGGAAAAACATAAATGAAAAACTTATTTTGATAAAGTTACTAGAATGAGGATAAAACTGAAATAAAACTAACAAACTTTAGATTAGTTTTTAAAAAAGCAATCCCGTGTAAATAAATATTAAATAGCATAACATTCTAAACAACTTCTTGAAAACCTATCCATCCAGTTCTTTGAATTTTGATGATTCATTCTTTCTGTCAAAACCTATCCATCCAGTTCTTTGAATTTTGATGATTCATTCTTTCTGTCAAAACCTATCCATCCAGTTCTTTGAATTTTGATGATTCATTCTTTCTGTCTTTATTATTATTATTATTATTATTATTATTTTAGAGATGCACGGAATACTTGGTATTCGGTATACTGTATATCGGCTATCGGCAGAGTAGGGGAATGTGGGGCAAAGTGAAATGGCTAAGCTGACTGAGCTTTTTCAAAATGAACATTGGAAATTTGTTTTGAAAATTACAGTACATGAAAGAACATTGTATTTTATAATAAAACGTGCATTGAAATAGTATTTTTCATTTTCGGCGGTGAATTTTCGCTTTCAAAAAAAAAAAAAAAAAGTGGAAAAATTTCGCTTTATTTTTGCATGGGGCAAAGTGAAAAATGAAATAAGTTTGAAATAAAATAGTTTCTATTCGATTATAAAAAATATTTTTGATCAAAGGAATCAGTTAATAAAAGGTTGAATGAATAAATGAAAAGATGCTGAAAGAAATAAACGAATAATTAATTAAATTAATTAATGTATGGGGACAAATAAACGAGTGAGTAAAACAGTGAATGAATAAGAAAATAAGTGTATGAATGAATAAATAATTGAATTACTAAATTAAGGTATGTTAATAAAATAATTAATAAAATGCGTAAAAGATTTAATAAATGATTGAATAATTAAACGAAATTAATTTTTCACTTTTCCCACATGTACTGTCTGACTGTGCAAAATAATTAAAATATTTATAGGCTTAATATGAACTAAATAAATGTTGCATCGAATATTAGGTCTCAATTAATATTTCAAATGTTAATTACAAGAAATTTATCATTTAATAATACCTAGAATAATTTTCGACTTACAATAAAATATCACAATATGAGAATCATTTTTCGAAAATTGCTTGTGTTATCACATTCTATGATTGTCAGAGTTATTTTCTTCTTAGCTAGAATAGGCTACATTTTTTACTACATAGTTAAAATATTACTAGATAGGTAGCGCTAACAGCAAAGTAAATATTTCACCATTTCACTTTGCCCCGCTTATTCACTTTGTCGCATATTCCCCTACTTCAACATTCAGCAACCGCATAGTGAACAAACTGAAATCTTCGAAAATTCCCAAAGAAACATTTTTTATGCAATGAATGAAAGTATCAGTATAATACCATGTCACAATATTAATTAAAATTTTTACTTATTACTTTTTTCTCATTTAAATTAATTTAAATGTTTAAAAAAAACTTAGACCTTAAATTTAAATCTTGTTGCTTTTCAATGTTTATTAAATCTTCTGACACATTACATTAGTTTTACTATTCTAAACAAATATGACACTATAAATAGAAAAAAAAATCCATAATGATAATTAGTAATAAATGTAAAAAAAATATTAATTTATTGCTAGTTTACATTAAATGCTACTTTTTTTACTTAAAATCATGGATGTAATGTAAAATGTCCAGCTAATTTTCTTTTCTTTTTTTTTAAGAACTTGCATTTTAAATTTTGTGGCATTTTAATTTCTAATTTTTACACCTTATGAAATGTTAAATATTGATTGAAAACGCAACCTATTAAGAATTAGTCTTTGTAATCAAAGTTTATTTTAACTTAATAACAAACTAGTATGTTGTGGCCATCACGAAACTTTCTTCTATATCTTTCTTATAATTCTGATCCCTCCCCATGCTTAACGAGGAAGCAATATTCCCAACAAAAACAAAATTCGGAACTCCAGCGCTCGAATACGCTACCTTGCGGTGATTTATAAAACTGCGAATGCACCTTAAACTTTGCCACGTTGCGTTCCATGTGTGTCTGTTGACGTAAACACAGGCAGTTTGTTCTGAGTATTTATTAACGCAATCGATGTGTCTTAGTTTGCTTTCAGCTACAGAAATTAATTCGTCCCTTAGTAGTATTCTCGAGATCCTCAAAATAATGTTAGTTTTCATTATTTCCTTAATAATAGGTGAAAGCGAAAATTCTGGATTAACAAACTTGGATAACGTTATACAAGGTAAAAATTTTTATTGTTTTGTATGAATTTGTAAGAATATGGGAGTTTTTTTAATCTTGAATTAATTAAACTTACCATATTTTACAGCAGCATTTAGTTGGAATGGACAGTATGCAAAATATTTTCTTGAATATATTATCGTAGAAAAAAAAATGAATAACCGAGAAAGAATTTACTTTATTCCTTTTATTCTCAGCTGAAAGGTATCGCCAAATTTGTTTAGGGTTATAATTTTGGCATTGTGCGAGCAAAGTAGTCTTGGCGAGATTTCGCGTTTTTAGTTAAACCATTTTCAAATTTTATCATGAGTGGAATAAAATGGTAGTAAGATTACAGAATTCGATAAGTAAAAAGAAATAATTGTCAATCAACTGAAAAGAAAACTGCCACCATATATCCGTGAGAATTTTGTTGATGATTTTCATAACATGACACAATTAAATCGTAACTCAGAAATTAGAAAAATCGAAACAGAAAATTTTTAAATTAACCGATTCGGGAATTCAAGAGAAATAACTCAGCTACAAATGGAAAACAAGCGCTAGCCAAAGCAAAGCAAAGAAGTATCATCTTCTTTTGGTAATAATTTGTAATGTCATATTAAATTTTCTAGCATTAATTGTTATTCTTGTCAGGCCACAATTATTATTTAGTTTTATCAAGAATTGATAAATATCGAATTCAACATCGTGAAAATGGCTGCTTAGAACTACGAACTACGTACTTTGCATTAATGTTTGACGTTTAGTAATGCTTCTTGAATTCTCATTTCTTTCTACGTGGGTCAGAATATCAACAAGACTTTGAAAATTAATTTAAAAAGAATAAAGCGAAACAATCATACGTACGAACAAAAATCACAACACTTTTAGCATTTTCTTCGTTACCATGTGCGTTTGTTTTAGTTTTCAATTCCGCCATTAGACAGTGACTTCAGTGCCCCCTATAGTTCGTTGGAGTTGCGAATTACGCATGCAAAAACTTGGCGACCATCCCAATGTCTGAATTATTACAAAAGCAAAGCAAAGAGCGAAAATTGAAAGTTATTTTAAAAGCCTTGCTTGAATTAATTACAAATATTTTATTTGTTAACAAACATGAGATGGCAACAGTTAAAAATTTTAAATCATTGAGATAATATTTCCGATCATTTCCATACAATTAAAATCACGAGAAATACGCAGACGACAATCTATTTCGATTTATCTTTCTTATTGTTGCATTAATAAAGCTATTTTTATTCGCAAAAAAAAAAAAAAAATCAACACCTCTTGGAGCGATCGGCGTAAAAATTGAACCAAAGCCTGTTTACATATGGATTCACATATATTCCAAATTTCAACCAGAACGTAGCATTACTTCTTGAGATAGGGCACTCACAATGGAAAAAAAGAACGGGCGATTGCGCTACCCCCTTTTTAGCTGTTGACACCAAAATAAAATCAGCTCTTATACCCACTAAGGGCTACTTGCCGATAAATTTTTCTTTCATTCCGTTCATTATTTCTTGAGATACAGCAGTCACAATTGACGACAAAAAACGTTCTATAGCTCAACCCCCGTTTGAGTTATTGACACCAAAATTGAATCAGCACCTGTTCCTGTTAATACCAACATATGGACCAAATTTTGTTTGATTCCGCCAGTTACTTCCTGAGGAATAGCAAGCACGCGTAACTCAAAAAACGTCTCATTGCTCCAACCCCCTTGGAGGAATTCGCGCCAAAAACCAATGGGCACAAGTTCACATAGGAGCACATATGTGTACCAAATTTCGTTCGATTTCATGCGGTAGTTTTTGCTGTAGAGCGGCCACAAAAAACTGGTCACACACAGACGTGACACACACACATACACACACACACATACACACACACATACACACACACAGACAGACAGACATTTTCCAAAAATAGTCGAAATGGATTCAGCACACCTCAAAACGTCCGAATCCGTCAAAATTCGAAATTCGAAAATTTGCACGAATCCAATACTTTCTTCTATATATTAGATATAGAAGAAAGTAAAAATGAAAGCATGTGACAATGTTTCAAACTTTATTTCACAATTTTATCGATGGAATTGTTTATAAGTTATCGATGAGTAGCAGCAAATCACCTCCATAAATTCTAATTTGTAATGATATTTTAAGCAACTGGGGTTTGTATTTGTGAGTAAGATAAATGCAGAATTATTTATGACACAATACGTTTCCTTCACATTTTGTGTACGACTTTCTCCAGACGTACATGTTCCCTGCCTCTCCCCACAATATAGTGGCCTATTTTCGTTGAAATTTTATAAATGAAGTATAATTTAAGATTTATGGGGGACACTTTCCAGGAAAAAAGTATTTATTGTTTTTATAAACTCTGAAATTAACTTAGGAAGTCACCCACCATATGAATATCACCCGGGGCTGACCACCCCTTCTCAAGAAATATTTTTTGACTTAGAAAAAAGGTTTTTTTTTTTTCCTCTCAAGTACAGTTTCAACTAGTATGTTGTGGCCATCACGAAACTTTCTTCTATATTTTTCTTTTTTTTTTTTTTTCTGATCCCTCCCCATGCTTGACGAGGAAGCAATATTCCCAACAAAAACAAAATTACACATGCAAAAACTTGACGACTATCCCAATGTCTGAATTATTGCAAAAGCAAAGCAAAGAGCGAAAATTGAAAGTTATTTTAAAAGCCTTGCTTGAATTAATTACAAATATTTTATTTGTTAACAAACATAAGATGGCAACAGTTAAAAATTTTAAATCATTGAGATAATATTTCCTATCATTTCCATACAATTAAAATCACGAGAAATACGCAGACGACAATCTATTACGATTTATCTTTCTTATTGTTGCATTAATAAAAATATTTTTATTCGCAAAAAAAAAAAAAAATCAACACCTCTTGGAGCGATCGGCGTCAAAATTGAACCAAAGCCTGTTTACACATGGATTCACATATATTCCAAATTTCAACCAGAACGTAGCATTAGTTCTTGAGATAGGACTCTCAAAATGGAAAAAAAGAACGGGTGATTGCGCTACCCCCCCTTTTTAGCTGTTGACACAAAAATAAAATCAGTTCTTATACCCACTAAGGGCTACTTGCCGATAAATTTTTCTTTCATTCCGTTCATTATTTCTTGAGATACAGCAGTCACAATTGACGACAAAAAACGTTCTATAGCTCAACCCCCGTTTGAGTATTGACACCAAAATTGAATCAGCACCTGTTCCTGTTAATACCAACATATGGACCAAATTTTGTTTGATTCCGCCAGTTACTTCCTGAGTAATAGCAAGCACGCGTAACTCGAAAAACGTCCCATTGCTCCACCCCCCTTGGAGGAATTCGCGCCAAAAACTAATGGGCACAAGTTCACATAGGGGCACATATGTGTACCAAATTTCGTTCGATTTCATGCGGTAGTTTTTGTTGTAGAGCGGCCACAAAAAACTGGTCACACACAGACGTGACACACATACACACACACATACACACACACATACAGACAGACAGACATTTTCCAAAAATGGTCGAAATGGACTCAGCACACCTCAAAACGTTCGAATCCGTCAAAATTCGAAATTCGAAAATTTGCACGAATCCAATACTTTCTTCTATATATTAGATATAGAAGAAAGTAAAAATTGAAAGCAAACGATTTGATCAACATCTATATGTTATACATTAAAGGAGAGCAAATTTATTCTTTTCAATTATTTTAAAGCATGGGATTTTAAAGTATTCTTACTTATAAAATCCAAACTATTGGAAAACTTGATATTCAAGTTTAGTTTCTAACTTTGTATGCATCTTAGGTTAGCAATGAAATACAACGCAAAATTTTCATAAAAAGGAATTAGTATTTCAATCAATGTTTTGAGATTTTCCTACTTCCCATTAGTTGGAGTGGATTGAAAAAAATAAATAAATAAATAAATAGATAAATAAAAAAACCTAGGAGTCGGAGTCGGCCATTTTCCCTCCGACTCCGCAGCCCTGGTTCAAATGAACCTTTTGAAAGCGATTTGTCAAAAATCGCTTTTGAAAAATGCGATTAATAACAGATTTTTTTTTTAAATACTAAGAACTTTTCATAATGCACTCAAAAGGACAAAATAACTTTTCCGGGTCAGAAAAGACAATTTAAGTATCCGTGTAGTTTTCAATTATTCCAAGAAAAAGGCTTCACAAACGAAGAAAAGTACGGCTCAAGTCATGTAGAGTGTTTTATCATTTTCTAGCTTTCAATCATAAATTTGAGGGTTGAAACATGCATATTTTTCTTAATGGAAAAGTTTGATTTGAAATGACTTGAGCCCACTTTTCTTCGTTAGTGAAGTCTTTTTCTTGAAATGATTGAAAACTACAGGAATACTTTGTCCTTTCTTATATAATTGCCTTTCTGAACCAGTTTTTTTGTCCTTTTGAGTGCATCATGTGTGAAGAACTTAGTATTTTTCAAAAAAAAAAAAAAATCCGTTATTTTGAAGATTTTCGTTTATAAACAAAATTTTTATTAAGCGTTAAGTTGTACCTTAAGATTAAACGAATCATTTAGTGAAATTCCGAAGCCTCGAAGTTAGCTGAGATTGCAAAAGAGGCAAAAAGACTTTGCAGAAGAAATTCCGAAGCTTCGAAGTTAGCTGAGATGCAAAAAAATGGTTCACAACATAAGTTTTGTGATAAAAAATCTAATATGTCTCTTTACTTAGCCCTGTTATCGATTATTGGCATGGATGAGGATAAAAACCCTAAAAAAGCAACGACAGTGAATAAATTTCATTCTTGCTCCATTGAAGCCCTGATTCATTAACAATACTGTTGCAAGGCAACAAAATTTGTAAGAATGGGTTTTATATTCAAACATTCAATGGGGAAATAGCATGAAGTTTGCTGTTTTCCATCCTAACCGAAAAAAAATTTTATTTTAGAATTTTAATTTTTCAGCGTTTAGCTGTACCATTAAATTAAGCAAATCATTAAAAGAAATCCCGAAATTAGTAAGTGGTTTAATTGCTGATATATAAGCGAAAGCAGGCCTCAGATTTTTCCGTGACAGCCAGGTCAAGTAATAAAAGTGCTTAATGAAAATGGGGGTTATTTATCCAATTTTCAATTTAAATACTCTGGAATTGGTTACTTGAAATTTGATGATGTTGCTAAAAAAATAAGTTTTAACATACTTTTTTGTGTATTTCCTGAAAATGATTGAACTCTGCGAGCATGACCAGTTTTAGTTTTTAGTATGGCCCTCGCCAATAACTCAGAGGCGTGCGCAGGGCGGGGGGGGGGGGACTCGAGATTTTTAAAAGGGGGGTTGAAATATATTTAGCACCGTAGGAGTTAACAATATGGAAGGGCGACCGTAAAAGTCATGTGCAACGGACCCAAAAATTTCTGTGTATGCCTCAACCATTACTAAGCTAGAGTGACCATAACTGGTCAAACCAGTGCATTTATTTCAATTTATGTCAGAAAAATGTATGAATCGTGGTTGAAAATTAATGAAAATTTCACAGCTATAAGAGTGCAAAGTTCTAACACCTTGAGAATTAGTTTTTACCAAGAACCAGAACTGTAACATCACAGTTCAAAAACAATCTAAGTTAAAAAAAAAACCCTAAACCATGCCCATTAGTTAGTCATTTAATAAAACGCAAATCTCCTGATTTTTTCATTTTTATTTTGTCTAATATATGCTAGTAATGACCTCTCCGGAAGTGGAAGCTGCTTTGATGTGTGGGAGAGAGAGAGTGTTTTGTTTGAAAAAAGTTACTATATGTTTGAAAAAAATGGCATTTGAACCCATGCACTCCACCAATTTTTACTTTCTTCTATATCTAATATATAGAAGAAAGTATTGGATTCGTGCAAATTTTCGAATTTCGAATTTTGACGGATTCGAACGTTTTGAGGTGTGCTGAGTCCATTTCGACCATTTTTGGAAAATGTCTGTCTGTCTGTGTGTGTGTGTGTATGTGTGTGTGTATGTATGTATGTGTGTGTGTATGTATGTGTGTCACGTCTGTGTGTGACCAGTTTTTTGTGGCCGCTCTACAACAAAAACTACCGCATGAAATCGAACGAAATTTAGTACACATATGTGCCCCTATGTCAACTTGTGCCCATTAGTTTTTGGCGCGAATTCCTCCAAGGGGGGTGGAGCAATGGGACGTTTTTCGAGTTACGCGTGCTTGCTATTCCTCAGGAAGTTACTGGCGGAATCAAACAAAATTTGGTCCATATGTTGGTATTAACAGGAACAGGTGCTGATTCAGTTTTGGTGTCAATAACTCAAACGGGGGTTGAGCTGTAGAACGTTTTTTGTCGTCAATTGTGACTGCTGTATCTCAAGAAATAATGAACGGAATGAAAGAAAAATTTATCGGCAAGTAGCCCTTAGTGGGTATAAGAACTGATTTTATTTTTGTGTCGACAGCTAAAAGGGGGGTAGCGCAATCACCCGTTCTTTTTTTCCATTTTGAGTGCCCTATCTCAAGAAGTAATGCTACGTTCTGGTTGAAATTTGGAATATATGTGAATCCATATGTAAACAGGCTTTGGTTCTATTTTGACGCCGATCGCTCCAAGAGGTGTTGATTTTTTTTTTTTTTTTTTTTTTTTTTTTGCGAATAAAAATATTTTTATTAATGCAACAATAAGAAAGATAAATCGTAATAGATTGTCGTCTGCGTATTTCTCGTGATTTTAATTGTATGGAAATGATAGGAAATATTATCTCAATGTTTTAAAATTTTGAACTGTTGCCATCTTATGTTTGTTAACAAATAAAATATTTGTAATTCATTCAAGCAAGGCTTTTAAAATAACTTTCAATTTTCGCTCTTTGCTTTGCTTTTGCAATAATTCAGACATTGGGATAGTCGTCAAGTTTTTGCATGTATCATTTTGTTTTTGTTGGGAATATTGCTTCCTCGTCAAGCATGGGGAGGGATCAGAAAAAAAAAAAGAAAAATATAGAAGAAAGTTTCGTGATGGCCACAACATACTAGTTGTTCTTGTGCTAAAATATCAATAAAATTATTGAGGTTCATACAATGTAAGTGCGGCTTACTAAACGCTTGTGTTTATAAATTAATACGAGTTGTAAACTTCTGTCTGCACATTCCACAAAAAGTACAATACAATTTTTTTTAAGATCATTTTTTTCTTTTTACTGAATTAAAAAAAAAAGTCAAACGCAAAATAAAAGACTTTTGCAGGGGTGTCCATCTCTAAACGCACAAGTATTCCTTACTACATTCAAAAGTGAATATTTTGATCCGATCGGCTAATAATACTGAACTTTATTTGGAACTTGGAAGCATATGAGATAAGAAACGCGGTTTTCGAGATGAAAATATATTGTTGGTTATTTATTGTAAGTTAGTTGGCAAAGTCGTCAAATACGACTCCCCCTCCTCCCCCGCTGAATTTTGCTTAAATGCACAACTGATTATGTGCAAAATACTAATTATCAATTGTTACAAACTAATTATCAGTTATTACAACTGTTATTCAGAAAAATTTAAAGGAAATAGCTTCCAAGTTCCGGATTAATCATTCAATGAACGCTAAAATTAGCTATTTTAAAAAAGCGATTATTTGCTCTTTTTAATTAAAATATTATTAATCGGTTTTAATAAAGTAGATTATTATTTAAATTAGCATTTGATTTTTTAGTTTGAACAAATAATTAATAAAATCATTGTACTTAATTTTTGAGTTGAAAATAATCTATAAATGTTTATTATTTTCCTTAGAATTAATTAATATTTTACTACTAGGGTGTTTTTTAAATTAATTGGAGACACCGGTTTTCCCTGGAAGTGGATGCCTGAGCCGAATGTTATTTCTAGTCTGCTACCCTGACGGTTGCTCTCAATGAACTTGCATAGGCACGTGCAACCAGTTTCAACACGTGGAACTTTTCAAAAGGACCCCCCCCCTCCCGAATCCCGAATGGTGATATCCCAGCTGCTCTCTTCTATACCACGTTGAACTTTTCAATGGCAACCCACGCCCTGAACCCCGAATGGTGCTAAAAATTGCGCCAAGCTAAGGCGCCAGACTGTTAAGCTTAGAAATTTACTCTTGAAAACAGCCTTGAATAACCGAGCACCTAAGCCCCTCCCTTCAAACCCAACGGAGGGTTGGAAGACACCCGATTGGTCAATCGTGTTTCCGGTTAGTTGGGCGGAAGCCCCCCATGGAGATATTTTTGAACCAAATGGGAAAACACCAAATAAAAGTTGTGTCAAGTGCCGCATTTTCAACAACCAGGCTTAGATAAAAGAAAAAAAGTGCGTAAAATTTACCGTCAATGTATAGAAAAGAGCAATTATATGCCTCAAAATTCAGACGTCTTAGGCTTTTTTTTAATTTAAAAAATGTTATCATTGTTAATAATAGGCGTAACTATCCCGTTTCACAGATTTTTTTTGGCAAAACAACCCTATGGGGGGGGGGTCAAACCTCCATAAGGGGGCAAAAATACCCCTATGTGAATTCTTGAACATCTCTCGTCTGTGCCAAATTTGGCAAAGATCCGATGTAAACTAAATTAAAAAAACTAAAATAAGGAAACCCCTCGGGGGGGGGGGGAGAGTTGAATCAAAAGGGGACAACAATCTCCATTCGTGTTCCTGAGCACCAAAGAACCTCTGTGCGTAATTTGGCAAAGATCCCGAATCCCGAATGGTGATATCCCAGCTGCTCTCTTCTATACCACGTTGAACTTTTCAATGGCAACCCACGCTCTGAACCCCGAATGCTACTAAAAATTGCGCCAAGCTAAGGCGCCAGATTTTTAAGCTTAGAAATTTACTCTATATAAAACAGCCTTGAATGTCCGAACACCTAAGCCCCTCCCTTCAAACCCTACGTAGAATTGGAAGACACCCGATTGGTCAATCGTGTTTCCGGTCAGTTGGACGGACTACCCCCGTGGAGAAATTTTTGAACCAAATGGGAAAACACCGTCCTCGCCAAGATCTTTCGAACAAAAAAATGTTTGTTCGAATCAGGCGCGGATTCAAAGGGGGGGGGGGCAATAGGGGCAATTGCCCCTCCCTGGGAAAATCAAGGGCGCCAGTAGGAAGGGGGCGCCGAAGGCGTCCCCGGACGAATATTTAAATACCAAAAAGAAAGAACGAAAGATAGTTGGAAATTTTTATTTGTCTCATTCACCAGTTCTCAACCTGCGTGAAGTGGGGCGCTTCCGTGCCTCTCGGGGGGGGGGGCAATATCCGCCAGTTATGAGCTTTCTTTCTGAATTTGGTAGGAAAATTTTGAAATTGGGTACAAAAGAAAACATTTGGAAAATTTATTTGGTTCATTCACCAGTTCTCAATGTGTGGGGAATAGGGCATGTCCCCTGGGGCGCAATATTCGCAACTAATGAGTTTTCCTTTGAGATTTAGGGAGGAAGTTTTGGAATTAAGTACAAAAGAAAGAAAGATACTTGGAAAATTAACGTGTCTCATTCATCGGTTCTCAACCTGCGGGAAGCGGGCCGCTTCCGCGCCCCTCGAGGAGGCGCACTATTCGCAACTTATAAATGTGACTCTACATTTAAGGGGAAAGTTTTGGAATTTGGTACAGAAGAAAGAAAGACATTTGTAAAATTTATTTGGTTCTTTCACTGGTTCTCAGCGCCCCCTGGGTGGCGCAATATCTGCAACTTATGAGTTTCCCTCTACTGAGAAAGTTTCGGAATTGGGTACGAAAGAGACACATTTGGAAAATTTACTTGGTTCATTTACCGATTCTCTATCTGTGGGGCACCCGCTCCCTTCTAGGGGCGCAATATCTGCATTTTATGAGTGTCCCTCCAAATTTAGAGAAGTTTTGGAACTGGGTGCAAAAGAAAGACATTTGAATTTTTTTTTACTTCATTAACCGTTCTCAACCAGTGCGGAGAGGGGCGCGTCTGCTTAGGGGCGCAATATCATGAGAATTACCCGTTCTCATCAGCGGATACAGAAATTTTTCAGGTGAGGAACGATTGATTTTTAAACATTCAACCTTTACTACGTATCCTGGTTACACATGTTAATAACACCAGGTTTAGGTCTTCAATTCTGAAACATTTCCGTTTGAGAACTCTGACCCCGAACCCCCTTTCCCGATTATTATCGAAGATTATCTAAAATTGAGTTTTTTAACATTCAGTAAATAAAAAAAAAACTGCGCGGGTGGTCCTCCTAGCGGGGGAGCCTTTATCCTCCCAACATCATCCAAGAGCGTCAAAAATTCCATTATTGACTTCAATTTCTAAAAATTTTCGGGAGAGAGTTCAGAATTTCATTTCTTCGTTTATCGTTAAAGCTGGCTTGCGATTGTGTTTTTCATTTATGATTTTATTTTTCAAAAATTCCGAGGGAAGGGGCGAACCTCTCCCCTCTCTGCCATCACCGAAGATCGTCAAAAATTGCGTTTTTGAAACTTCAATTTCGAAAAATGTTCGGGAGTAAGTTCCAAATCCAAACTTTTCCACTAACGCCTAACGTCATCAAAGAGATACTACAATTACGTCTTTAAAATTTTATTTTCGACAAAATTTCCAACAGAGAGCCTCCTAACCTCTCTTTGCGAAGCATCATCTAAGATCGTCTGAAATTGCGTTCATAAAACTTTTTCAAAAAAATACATATAAACCTCATTCTTTCTTTCAACATTACAAAAGAAAGTTTACAATTGCGTTTTTATGACTTAAGTTTGGAAAAATATCTAGAAGTAGGGGGTTTGGAGGTGAAAACACCACTCAGAGCCATTGGTTTTAACATAAATGCCAATTCTAGTACAGTAGTTTATGCACATGAAAGGGCTGTTTTGAGCAAAAAACCACCTTTAAAAGGTATTTTTGATCGAAAAATCCACCTCATCAAAAAACCTCCTCCCGAGGGTATTTTTGATTAAAAAACAGTCCCTCCAGAAAATATTTTTCCATAATATGTGGTGCAACCAGAGGAGGGGTCCACAGGACCCGTACCTACCCCAGAATGCCGAGTTGATTTTTTTTTCTTAAGAAGTATTCTTTCTTACTGAAAGGAAGAAAGGAACATGTCTTAGGGAAAGAAAAGTTATTTTATCAAGGAAAAGAAATGTTAGGAAAAAACCTTAATTATTTTAAAAAGAAATCTTTAAATTAAAAACTTTTAACCGTTGCAGATTCTTGGTCAGCTAATTTGTTCTATCTCCCTTTTGAAAATAAGAATGCTGTGCCTGAAGCTTCCCCCCCCCCGCCATCGAAAAATATTACAGATAGTCTCAAATTTTGTTTCCTGGTCTTTAATTTTATAGAGATTATTCAGGAAGAAGAGCCCCCGAACACCCTGCCATTTAACAACACCGAAGATCGTCCAAGTAGCGATTTTGAATCTTCAATTTCGAAAAATTACCAGGCCCTTAACCTTATCAAATATAGCCTACAACCGCATTTTTAAGAGTTCAAATTTGAAAAATTCCTGGGGAGTGACCCTTGAAATCCGTCCCTCTAATATCAATAAATAGTAACAAAAATTGTGTTTTAAAAGCTACAATTTTGGTAGTTTTAAGGGGATGATCCTCTGAATTTTTCTCTCGAACATCATTGAAGAAAGTCTAAAAACCTTTGTTTTAAGGACATCAATTTCGAAAAACATCTAGATAAGAGTCCCCCCTGGAACTCCCTTCTTCTTAATATCTTCAGATTGTCAAAAATTTCGTTTTTGGAGCTTCAATTTTGAAACATTGGCTGGGGGTGATAAATCGACTCAAAAAATCGGTATTCTAGTAGTTCAATAATTTTTGGCATTCTAGGACATTTTTACCGTTTGATAATAGCCTATTTGCATCGGTGACATTTCTTAAACCACAGTTCTTTCTTTAACATTCACAAGCGCAGTCTATAATCACGTTTTTAAGCCATAAATTTCAAAAAAATTCTGGGGAGGGCCCCGAACATTTGCTTCCTTTAACATTACCAAAGATCATCTCCTAGTTTTGACTTCCCAACGGTCCTGTTAGTTTTTGTATGTGTGTTATATATTACAAATATACTATCTGTCTGGGGGAATTTTTTAAGTGCTCCCCCCCCCTCCGTTTTGAACGAAAAAGGAAAAAACTATTTTCAATTTGTGCACCTACTCTTCTTGGAACTTCAGATGGAATGCAATCGCGTTTTTAAGACTACAATTTTGAATTATTTTTGAAGAATCCCCATCCTTCTTCCTCTAACTTCATCGAAGATCGACTGAAATTGCGTTTATGGCAGGTGCACAGTCCATCACCCCCATCGCCTCTCCCTTGCATCCGTGCTTGCATTTATGCATTTTGTTATTTAAGGCTATACTAAAACAATTGTTAACCACTGAAAACGTTATGCGTATCAATTACTTTTATTGCAATAACAAATCACAATACCTTGTTCTAAGTTTTTTTTTTTTTTTGCTGGGGCGAGTGAGGAGGGCACACAAATTATCGTCCTAGGTGTCACCCGTTCTGAGAACTCCACTATAAAATCCCACTATGTCCTACATTAGTTTATTTAAATTATTTTTCGCTTTCAGTTGCAATACATTTTTACGTAATATTTTTTTTCCTAGCGGGAGAATAGTTGAATGTTCCAAAGTAAAGGCGATGTGGGTAACAAACAAAAATGTGATTTTTCCTCTTTATGAATTCATTTGGTGAGGGGGGGACGCCAGGTGTGTGGGGGCGTCGAAACTGGAAAAAAAAGTGCCCCCTCCTGAGCCAAATCCTGGATCCGCGCCTGGTTCGAATCGGACTATTCATTCAAAAGTTATTAGGGTGGGACAGACAGACAGACATTTTCCCCCATCTCAATACCCTACTTTCCAATTTTTAATTTTTCAATATTTATTCACTTATTTTATTTATTTTTGACTTTTTTTGTTTTTTTGCGATATTTTTAAGATGCATTAAGCCTTCTTTCATGCTTTTTTCTTCTTTTTCTGACTTTTACTGGGAAAGTAGGCTAAAAAAAGGGACTTTTTAAGATTGTGATACGATAAGGTAATCCTGTTAGGCATTCAGTAGAAGAGAAAAGTATAGTCTGGCTCTGATGAGTTGACTTCCGATTCATTGAGGCTCAAAAGATTCCATTTGTTAATTAGGGTGAGGAAAGCCGACTTGCATACAAATATTACTGGCACTGTGACAGCCTAAGAATCTGTCCTATTTGAATTCAAACATGAATGAGCTCGTCCAATGTCAAACATCTAGCAGCGACGCTATACAATATTTTCATTGATGAAAATTCTAAAGTACTGTATTTATTTCTGTTTTCATGCACAGATCCAACAAGTAATTTCGGTGTCCTGACCATCAGCATGCTCATCAGTTTCTTAATCTGGCTCTTGCTGCTTGCGGTAAAGTGGAAGGCTTTTGCAATGCAGAGGAAGGTACAGCAAATGAGGCGGTTGCGTGAGGAATCTGAAACAGAGGATGCATCGAGGGATAAAACAGAATCCAGCTCACTTCTGCAATCTCCAGGAAGACCTGAGGAACACGTCTGACATATCAAGAAAATATTGACATTTTCATGGCTCTTATGTAACGTAAATGCATCGGGCCATACAAAACTTGCACCAGTTTGCTGTTGCAGAGATTTTGAGTATTGATTTATGCTTGCACTAGTACGTATTTGACATTTGAAGTAGACACAAATTGAGAGTGTCTTAGAGATTGACAGTTCACTAGGAAAACATCTGGCATCTTATAATTAGCATAATATAACTAAACTAAGTCATAAATTTTACAAAATATTTCATGCAAAATTTTTCAGATGTGATTTACTATACTAAACTCATACCAAACCATTGCATTAAAAAAAAAAGCACACTTTTACCATATTTTGAATGCGTTTTTTCCAGGTCACTTTATAGCATACCTGCTAACATCTACTGGAAAAAAATCCAGTAGATGTTTACGACAGATTTTTCGTTGTTAGTTAGGAAAGAAAGCAATTTTTTATTATCCTTCTTAATATAACCAAATGTTCCTTACATCTTATACACAATCAAGAGAAATTATCAACATTCAAGAATCCCCGGGATAAAAAGAGTAGAGTTGGCAGGTATGTAATAGGTCTGTTATTAGATTTAACTCACATTGCTTTTCAATACATCAGTGTATCCCAGCATCACTCCTAAAGAATTTGAGTCAGCATGTGTCTGTCCCATAAACTACTGTTAACTATAAATAACATGCTAGGAACCAATGTGAACAAATTTGGTAGATTCTTCATGGATTGTGATATTTGAAATACTGGAGATACTAATTAAAATACTCAAAGATTAGTTCTTTCATGCAATTTTGGTAGTGCAA
>NW_026557678.1:0-69953 GCF_026930045.1 Uloborus diversus
CATGATAATCTAATTGAAGAAGTGCCCCTTTCATTCTGCTTTTCTAATTGATGAATAACTGCAATTTTTGCCATTCTTTTTTTTTCTTCCAAGAAAGTTAAAATATATACATTTATTTTTATCCTAATAGTACAGGGAATACTTTCCAAATGCTTTTTTAAAGTACAAAATGTTTTTAATGTTATAAATTTATAGATTAAAACAATTGAAACAATGTACATACCAACTTTCAATTATTCTTTGCTTTTCTGGAGACAACAATTACATACACTAAAAAGGTGTTCCTTGCAAACAAAATTTGCACACAAATTGCAGGCTCCCGTAGTTTTTATGTCCTTATTTCTTGGACAAAATATGCATCTTCCTTTTGAGGCAACTTTTAGTTTCTTTTTTGGAGGTTCTTCAGATTCTTTAGTTCAACAACATTACACAACTTAAAATATTTAAAATACTGCATTTTATACAAACATACAATGGATTTCAAGTAGAGCAAAGAAACAAAACCATTATTATTGGTAACGTAAATCAGGGAAATTTGGTGAACTTAATCAGGGAAAAGTCAGGGAACTTTTTTTTCACAGATCCTGTCGCCACCCTGCAAAGATCATCTCCTAGTTTTGACCTCCCAACGGTCCTGTTAGTTTTTGTATGTGTATTATATATTACATACATACCATGTGTCTGAAGGAATTTTTTTAAAGTGCTCCTCCTCCCTCCCCCCCCCCCCCCCCCCCCCCCCCCCCGCCTCTTTCAAACGAAAAAAAAAACTTTTTTCAAGTTGTGCACCTGCTCTTCTTTTAACTTCAGATGGAATGCAATCCCGTTTTTAAGACTACAATTTTGAAACATTTTTGAAGAATCCTCATCCTCCTTCCGCTAACTTCATCGAAGATCGACAGAAATTGCGTTTATGGCAGGTGCACAGTCCCTCAAATTATCACCCCCATTGCCTTTCCCTTGCATTCGCGCTTACATTTTTGCATTTTGTTATTTAAGGCTGTACTAAAACAATTGTTTACACTGAAAACGCTATGCGCATTAATTACTTTTATTGTAAAAATAAATCACAATACCTTGTTGTACTTTTTTTCTTGATGGGGCGAGTGAGGGGGGGGGGCACAGATTAACGTCCTAGGTGTCACCCGTTGTGATAACTCCTCTTTAAAATCCTATTATGTCCTACATTAGTTTATTTAAATTATTTTTCGCTTCCAGTAGCAATGCATTTTCAATAAATATTTTTTTCCCTAGCGGGAGAATAGCTGAATGTTCAAAAGTAAAGAAGTTGTGGATAACAAACAAAAATGTGATTTTTCCTCTTTGTGAATTCATTTGTGTGGGGGGGGGGGCGCCAGGTGTGTGGGGGCGCCGAAATTGAAAAAAAAAAGTGCCCCCTCCTGAGCCGAATCCTGGATGAGAAAGATCCCAAAGACTTCAATGCAGCTGGAATACAGACTATAATAAAACAACAGGATGGGTGCATCAACCCTATTTAAGATAATATGGAAAAATAAAAGTGTTTCTATTGTTGATTACAATTAAATATTTTAAAATGCTTTCTTTTTGTGTGTAGGTGCTTCTTTGTGCCCAGTTCGGCTCTTTAAACTGGACATCACATCGTAGACATCAGGAGATTCAGTTTCAGTGCAAGTGATTTTCAGACGTTGAAGAGTTTTCAGTGTAGGTATGCTGTATGAGCATTCTTTTGAAAGAGGACATTCATCATTGCACTTCTTTGTACTGTGAAATAGTATTTTATTATTGTGTACCAGAATTGTTTGAAATTTTGAATCCAAGAATACCTGTTGAACATGGCCAGTGTATAAACACCTCTTACACAAGAATCTTAAAATTGCAGGATGAAAAATTCTTATTTATATGTTTTTACGAAAACTTGCCACTTAGTGAATAAATTTAGAGTCATTGTGAAAGAGATGCTTTGACAAATAATGATAAAAATTTGATTGTTGATAAAATTCCTTAAACTTGATGATTATTCTCTAATGGTCAGTATAAGATATGTTATCCTTGTTTTCTTTCCAGAGACATTTGCTGTGCATAGGTAAAATTTGGTAGTTTATAAGCTGAACTGATAAAAATAAGAAGCATATAGCCTTTATCTAATGAAACGGCATATTTTTGAACTTACATTAGAATCTGCTTTTGACCTCCTGCTTCTCGTGAAAAATAATCTTCAAATTATTTGGACATGTCTATTCCTATAAAAAAAAACTCAAATGTGAAAGCAATATTGTGCCCTAAAGGGAAACCATATTCTTGTGAGTATTGTAAAAAGACATTTTCTGATAGTTCAAATTTGAAGCGACATTTGAGGATACACACTAATGAAACACCGTATTCTTGCGAGTATTGTAAAAAGAAATTTTCTGATAGTTCTTCTTTGAAAAGGCATTTGAAGATACACACTAATGAAAATCCGTATTCTTGCGAGTATTGTAAAAAGACATTTTGTCATAGTTACAATTTGAAAACCCATTTGAGGATACACACTAATGAAAAACCATATTCCTGTGAGTTTTGTAAAAAGACATTTTCTAATAGTTCTACTTTGAAACAACATTTGAGGATACACACTAATGAAAAACTGTATTCTTGTGAGTATTGTAAAAATACATTTCGTCATAGTTACCATTTGAAAACACATTTGAGGATACACACTAATGAAAAACCGTATTCTTGTGAGTATTGCAAAAAGACATTTTCTCAGAGTTCAAGTTTTAAAAGACATTTGCGGATTCACACTAATGAAAAACCATACTCTTGCGAGTATTGTAAAAAGACATTTTCCTATCGTTCAGGTTTGAAAAGTCATTTGAGGATACACACTAATGAAATACCGTATTCTTGCGAGTATTGTAAAAAGACATTTTGTCGTAGTTACAATTTGAAAACACATATGAGGATACACACTAATGAAAAACCATATACTTGTGAATGTTGTAAAAAGACATTTTCTGTTAGTTCTACTTTGAAAAAGCATTTGAGGATACACACTAATGAAAAACCGTATTCTTGTGATTTCACTGCAAAAAGGCTTTTTCTGATAGTTCTACTTTGAGAAAACATTTGAAAACACACACTAATGAAAAACCATATTCCTGTGAGTTTTGTAAAAAGACATTTTCTGATAGTTCTACTTTGAAACAACATTTGAGGATACACACTAATGAAAAACCGTATTCTTGTGAGTATTGTAAAAATACATTTCGTCATAGTTACCATTTGAAAACACATTTGAGGATACACACTAATGAAAAACCGTATTCTTGTGAGTATTGCAAAAAGACATTTTCTCAGAGTTCAAGTTTTAAAAGACATTTGCGGATTCACACTAATGAAAAACCATACTCTTGCGAGTATTGTAAAAAGACATTTTCCTATCGTTCAGGTTTGAAAAGTCATTTGAGGATACACACTAATGAAATACCGTATTCTTGCGAGTATTGTAAAAAGACATTTTGTCGTAGTTACAATTTGAAAACACATATGAGGATACACACTAATGAAAAACCATATACTTGTGAATGTTGTAAAAAGACATTTTCTGTTAGTTCTACTTTGAAAAAGCATTTGAGGATACACACTAATGAAAAACCGTATTCTTGTGATTTCACTGCAAAAAGGCTTTTTCTGATAGTTCTACTTTGAGAAAACATTTGAAAACACACACTAATGAAAAACCATATTCCTGTGAGTTTTGTAAAAAGACTTTTTCTGTTGCTTCAAGTTTGAAAACCCATTTGAGGATACACACTAATGAAAAACCTTATTCTTGTGAGTAATGTAAAAAGATGTTTTCTGATAGTTCTACTTTGAAAAAGCATTTGAGAATACACACTAATGAAAAACGGTATTCTTGTGATCATTGTAATAAGATATTTTCTCAGAGTGCAAATTTGAAAAAGCATTTGAGAATACACTCTAATGAAAAACCACATTCTTTGACAAAGCATTTGAGGATGCACACTAATGAAAAACCTTATTTTTTGATCAGTCTAATTCAACATTTTCTCACAGTTAAAGTTTAAAAACACATTTGAGGATACATATTAAATATAAATCACATTCTTGTCATTTGTGCTCGCCAATGTTTCTCATTTTAACATCGCAATACATGGGCTGTAAAATATTGCAATATTCTAATACATTACCGTGTTTTAGTAGATTATCTGTTCCTTAAATCAGGTATGTCTTTTGCAGGCTCGCGGAGGAGGGGGGGGGGGGGTCTTGGTGCTCTATTGATTTTTTTAGGAGGTGCTTGGAGTATTCTTTTTCTTTGTTGTGTTGACGGGGGGAGAGGAGGGGCACTTCTGAATAAATATAAATAAAAGAAATTTTTGCTGAAAATCATTTAACACCAGTTACATTTCATTTCTTATGTTTTTTTGGAGAAGTTGCCTCCCTACTCCCTTCGTAATTATGAAGTAACAGTATGTGTGTGATATGATTATCAACTGAACATGTTATTTTTGATTCTATGAATATGGTTTGAATGTAAAAGCAAAAAATTTGAAAATACAATAATTTCAAATAAGCATAGTATTTTAAAAAATAAAATAATAGGGTTTGTTAATTTACATTAACCTCATGAAATCATGACTTCAATAAAGTAATTAAAAATAATTAAAGTCTTATGATTTTTTGAATCTTCATTTTGCAGTTTTAGAGAATGTGATTCTAAATGTTAAGTATGCTGTATATGCAGCATCAGCTTCAATAGAAAAGGCACATAATCTCTTTTGTGCATAACAGATTTCCCTAGTATAAACTTATCTTTTTTTTTTTTTTTTTTTGACTCTTACATTATAACCTCTATAGCAGACGAAAGCAGGGGAATTTCAGAGCGTCAAAGAACATCTGTGCCAGCAGTGTAAAAAATTCAATGAAAACTGCATTTTTAAAAGAAAAACCCTCTATCCAGGCAGGGGTCTGTCCAGGATTTTTCACAAGGCCCGTTTTTTGTGAAAAATCAAATAATTTTGTGAAAAACCAATAAATTTTGGGAAAAATCAAATAATTTTGCAGCATTTTTTTAAAATATAAAAACAAAATTTTAGAATTTTGAGAAGGCGCAAACTTCATCATTGACACTTAAAGTTGAATGTTTTCCCTCTTTTCTGTTGAGAATATCATTCTTGAGTGTTTTTCGAGTATTTAGGGGGGGGGGGGGGAGACGGCATCACTCTCTAGGAGATGGGCACCCTTCAAGTATCAATATTTATTTACCATACCACATTATGTTAAATTATACTAAAAATGTCATATGTATAGTATTTAAAATAATTGTAACAAAGAAATTTAGGCAGGGGGGTTCAGCATTTAACTTTTTGACCCAAGACACTGTTAACCTGGGAGAACGCGCGTCTCCTAAGCGAACGTTAGGACACAGGGGGGTCATAGAATGACCCCAAATCAAAATTCATGCCTACGCAGTTGTAAACATTGTTTAATTTTTTTTTTTAATCTCAAAACCACATAGCTTAACCCTGCTAGGCATTAAAACCTTCATTAAGACAAACATAAAATACATAAATTAACTTTTTGTGCGCAAATCTGTGTATCAACATGTTACGCATATTTTTTTTACTTTCAGCTCATATAAATGTTGCAGATTATAGTACAGTATATAAAATCACAAAAATAATCACAGCTAGTGTTCTGGAAGTGATGTTTTTAATATGTAAACTGAAAGATTTATAATAAAAATGTTTTTAAGTTTAATCTAAATGCTAAAGAAAATTATTCGTTTATTTTCATTTCTGTGAGAATGAAGATCTTCAAAATATTATTATTGTTGTAGAAAAATTCAAATGCATTTCCACTGATAGAATGAGAAGGGCATGATAATCTAATTGAAGAAGTGCCCCTTTCATTCTGCTTTTCTAATTGATGAATAACTGCAATTTTTGCCATTCTTTTTTTTTCTTCCAAGAAAGTTAAAATATATACATTTATTTTTATCCTAATAGTACAGGGAATACTTTCCAAATGCTTTTTTAAAGTACAAAATGTTTTTAATGTTATAAATTTATAGATTAAAACAATTGAAACAATGTACATACCAACTTTCAATTATTCTTTGCTTTTCTGGAGACAACAATTACATACACTAAAAAGGTGTTCCTTGCAAACAAAATTTGCACACAAATTGCAGGCTCCCGTAGTTTTTATGTCCTTATTTCTTGGACAAAATATGCATCTTCCTTTTGAGGCAACTTTTAGTTTCTTTTTTGGAGGTTCTTCAGATTCAGGGCGACAAGAGTTTTGTAGATGTTCTCTTAATTCATGGGACAAATTCGGATTATCCATTCTTTTATTGGTGTAATCATTAATGAGAGATAATGCTAAATCCTTAATAAAACCTCGTCTCTTTTGATACAAAATAGGCGGATCCTTATTTGACAGCAAAGCAATCCTGGCATTAATAGCAGCAACATTCAAAATTGAATAAAAAATCACTAGTGGCCATCTATTTGTTTTGCGAGCAGTTGAGTAATTTGCAGCCATTTCATCTAGAACATCGACAGCTGCTTTTGTGCAGTTGTAAAACGTGATGATTTCTGGTTTCTTAGCATCTCCGGTGTCCAGGTCAATAGCATCATCGTTATGCATTGTCGAAAGCAAAATTACGCATTTACTTTTTTTCGGAACATAAGACACTAAAGTAGCATCTTGCTGAAAGCCAAAGATGGAAGAATGTACACATTTTAAACACACACAACCTTTACACATTTTAAAGTCAACAGGTATTTGTCTTTTATCTTTTCTAATTGTTCCCACCAGCGTAATCTTTTCGCTAAGTAAATCCTTAGCAAGTTTATAACTGGTGTACCAGTTATCTGTAGTTAGATTTCTACCGGATTTGTATAAAGGTTTCATGAAACGCTTCACAACATCATCTGGAGAATTTGACACTTTGTAGGGTCCATCTGGCTGGCAACCAACATACACTTCCATATTACTGGTGTAAAATATCCATGCATCCACCAAAGCAAAGATTTTTATGCCATATTTTGCAGGTTTTTTAGGCATGTACTGGCGAAATCCACAACGACCACGAAAAGGCTCCAATTTTTCATCAATTGTCACGTATTCTCCCAAAGTGTAGTACTTTTGACAGTTTGTAACAAATGATTGAAAAAAGTCTCTTATGGCTGCGAGTTTGTCATACAACTGCCTCTGCTTTCTATCATGTATATTATCGAATCTCATACAACGTAGTAGAAACAAAAAACATTTGTACGACATTGTTGTATGGAAAATGCTGACACCTGTTGCGTCAGTTGCCCATAAATCCCGCACATTCAGTCGTGAAGTTTTGTGTAAACCACGCATATAAAATAAACCTAACAAAGCACGAATTTCGAGAGCATCCGTTTTACGTGCATCTCTATCACGAGAAAAATTTGGTGCGCATTTCTCGATAAATATGTTTGTACACTCCACAATTATTTGTATCATTCTATCGTCGATGTATAACTCCCAACTGTTCAATGGGTTTGTCACATTTTTCGCTAGTCCTTTAGTTCCAGGTAAGTGCGATACAATATTAAAACAGCGAGTTCGAACATTCTGCCTAAATTTAGTTTTCTTCCACTTTACGCCATCTTTTGCGAAAAACCATTCCGAATTATTTAGTTCTTCATTTTCTGAATCACCATCCTCTTCGGATTCCGTGTCATGCTCGCTGAAATTTTCATGACCTGAAAAATGTTCTTCCAAAAAATTATCAACTGCATTTTCTTCATCTATCGACTCTTCATCAGATTCAACTTCAGCTAGAAGTGAACCTAAATGTTCCATTTCTTTTTCGTATGGAGTCGGCATTGTAACGCGCAGGCTAAAATTTCAACGTGATGCGAAAAGCAACGATCGAAAACGAGCGAAAGCTGTATCAGGCAAGCGAACTAGTTGATCTGTCAAACGAACGCAAGGACGCGCGGGGTCATAGAGTGACCCCAGTAACTGACCAAACGTGTTTCGGCTGAATAAAAATGCCTCAAATTCTTTCGAATTAGTGACAAAAGGTAAATGGGGGGTAGAAACTCGGCTACTGAGCAGCAAAAGAGGAACAGGTGGCTAGTTTCCCAGAAAATGGAGGTGGAAAAGTGCTTGGGGTCATAAAATAACCCCCGCGCGTTCTCCCGAGTTAACGAACAGATAATTTAGTTTGAAACTTATAAACTCCATGATTTTTACAAAAATGTAAAAAGATTTTATTTGTTTACCTCTTAACAAAGCGTACTAAACATCGAAAACTCAAAAAATCAAGATTTCCGTAGCAGATGCGAAGAGATTGCAATCCTCAAAGTATAAAAACCGCTTGTAAAATAAATATTTTTGATAAAATTATTTCAGAATTGCATTTTAGAGTCCTATGATGAACATATCATTATTATCTGGACACGGTTAAAACAATAAATAAATAAGTAAATGAAAATAAAAAAATAATAAAAATAAACCATCGATTCATCATTTTAATTTTTGACTCATAACAAAAATGGAATTCCGTTTTTAAAGCTCGAAATAAGCGTTGTTACAAAAATAAAGAGACTTTTCATTGATTTGCATCTTAATAAAGCGAAGTTAGCTTGAAAATAGAATAAAATATAATTCTCATATCGGATGTAAAAAGATAGCGTTTTTCAAAATGTAGGCATCTAAAGAAAAAAATGGTAAATAAAAGAGTTTATTTAAAGCTAATTATGCAAATTAGCACCGAAAAATCAGACCCATATAACTTTCTTCCAAAATAACAGTTAAACATTGCAGACACTAAGTGGCAATAAGTTTGAAGTTGGTAACGCCCCTATTGTCCTTTGCAATTCTAAGTTCATTTCACTGTATATTATAGTTTATTAAATCATGATCGGGAAAAAAGTGTTTAATCTTTTCAGAGAAGGTTGGCGTTTTTTCAGAGAAGTTTACAACAGCACGGCTGCACAAAAAAGCAAAATTATAAACCTGACTTTCAGCTGTTAATTTCTTTCAAAGAAACCAACAACAAGCATTATATTTATCTGGCCATAGTAATTAGTTATGTTAGTTATTTATCAGTTATTTATCGCTTGGCAGAAGCATCACGAGAGTGCCTATTTTTTTCTTGCTTTTGCAAAATTAGCAGATTTTGAGCAAGTTGATCCCGCTAATTTAACTTTCAAAAAGGTTCCAAATATTATCCTATTTATACACGGAAATATACTGCGTTATTTTGATTTGAGATTTGCTCTTTCAATTAGCAATTTGTGAAAGATGCGTTTCTTTCAATCAGAATGTTGTGAAGGGTCCGTTTTGGTTGATCGGAATTTAATGATAGGTCCATTTTGGTTGATTGGATTTTTGTGAAAGGTCCGTTAACGGACGCAAATTTCCTCTGGTTAGACCCCTGCCAGGTGTTGCCCCCCAAAGCGGAAAGAGCACTACCCTAAGTGAATTTCTGAACATCAAACAACCACTGTGCCAAATTTGAAACAGATGCATTGGAAACTTGATTTTTATAAGGAAATCTCCGTGGGGAGTTGCCCTTCACCCCCTGCTAGAGGGACATATACTACATTCGAATTCCCGTGCATCAGAGAACGTTTGTGCTACATTTGGCAAAGATACAACAAAAAAATGGATTTTTATAAGAACCCCCCCTTTTCCCTGAACGAAAACTACCCTACGTGAATTCCCGAACATTAAAGAGCCTCTGTGTCAAATTTGGAACAGATCCGACCAGGGTTGGCAAAGTTTTGGACACTACAGTAAAAACCACGGTAAAAACCCTGGTTTTTACTGTCCTGTAAAAAACTGTCCGAAAGTGTCCAAAACTACATTTTTAGAGATATTGTATTTTGTGAGAAAACATCAAAAACAGAATAAAATGTATCAAAGTAATGTTTTTTTTTTTTTTTGAACATTTATTTATTGTAACCATTCAACTTATTTATGCAACTAATTTTAATCTAGTTTCATAGAAGTTAAATTCTTAATGTAAAATTTCAATTTGTGTGCACGAGTTCAATTTTATTTATTTTCTTTTTGATAATGGTAACCATATTTCCTTATGTTTATGCATGTGCGCAAATGAAAGCAGGGTTCGCAAGTTTTTTACCATCCTGTTCAAAAGCCTTGTGTTGAAAACTGGCCGAAAGTGTCCCAAACTGTTATTTGAGAAACGATGCTTTGTGAGAAAATATCAAAAACAGAACAAAGTTATTTTATTTATTTATTTATTTATTTTTGAATATTTAATATATTTACTCAATGTTAACATTCAAGTGCACATATATAGCTGGTTTTAATCTAATTACGTAGAAATTAAATTCCTCAATAAAAATTTCAATTTAAACCCATGAGTTAGTTCTTTTGTTTTCTTTACCATAAACCAAACTCTTAGACATTTATGCTTGTGTGCAAAAGAAAGTGCTCAAAATATAGTGCAATAACTGACTTAAATGCAATAACTGACTTTTTTTTTTAGTTACAGACTGTATTTTAGTAAAAATATGAACTAAGAAAAGAATAACACAAGCTTTAAAATGTAAGTGTTTGATCATAAATTTTCTGTTCTTTAATCTATGATTTTAAAAATAATTTCCGTTAAAACGTCATGTAAAACTTAGTTGCACAAATCATTAAAAATAATAATAATAAGGTTTTTTTTGCACCTAAACATTGCACATTTGATAACATTCCTTTGAGTTATAAATGGAACTGAAATGAGTTGTCTTGGTAGTACTGTGAACTTCCTTTCATAACTCTACCAACTGTTACATAAAGAAGTTTTTATGTAATAGAGTTATTGGCAATTTTTTAAAAGATATTTTTAAATGAACATTTTGTAGAAAAGCATTATTAAATATTCATTACTTAAAGCTCATTAATATCAGTCTTTAGCATCAAGAATATTTCAGTAAATAGGAATTGATTCGATTACACCCCTTTAGCTTTAGCATAGTTTTAGACAGTTTTGGACGGTAAAAACCACCTGTCCTAAACCAGTTTTGGACAGTCCAAAATCCAACCCTGGATCGGACTAAAACTGGATTTTGTTTAAGACCCCCCCCCCCCCTTTGCAGTTAAACTCCTCATTAGGTTAGTAGTAGCGGTGTTTCGGCGAATAGGGTCCTTCGGATGCATCCTGCTGAACAGATGTGCTGGTGCTGTCAGAAACAAAGCGGTGTACCTGGATATATCATGATAAAGCGGGAACCAAGGCGTATCTAAAGAACAGTAAATTTAAAAAACCGGTCTGGCAATGATTGCTTGGCACTTGTGCTTTGCGATGTAATTCCCAGTCGTACTTGTGATTATTGTGAAAAACCGTATGTGATCTTTTTTTTAAAGTACATTTGAGACAACACACTAAAGACAAACCATTCTTGTGACTACTGCAGGGGTCTCCAACCTTTTTCATTCACGGGACACATTGTAAATATTTGGAGGCGAGGCAGGCCAGTTCAACAATATTTTAGCTCAGTTGGTTTATTTAGCACTAGGTCCCCCGCCCATACATCGCAAATATATATATAATTAAGCGCTCAGTGGTGGTATTGAAAATTTCTGGGCTTGCTTCTAAGTTGCTATATTTCCTTATATATATTAGCTGCATTGAGCTACATTAAATTATATTTATGTGCCCGTAAATCTCTAATAATATAACGATAGGGAGTCTTGTAAAATTTAGAATAATTCAGGAAACTGAAATAAAAAGTATTCTTTGTCACAAAATAAAGTGATTTTTTTTAAAAAAAAAAAGGCTAATAAGTGAGTGATACACACACAGAAGTCAAATTATTGCAATGTAGCAATATAATTTTTTTTTTTTTTTGAATTAATGACGATTAAAAACTTGGAAATAAATGGGGCACAACATGTGTAAACGTAACGGGGCCGGATTTAGGGGAGGACAGGCGGGGCTACTGCCCCGGGGCCTCCACAATAAAATTTTTACAAAATATCCTAACTTTCACGGGTCAGCAAATTTTACGTTTTTTTCTCTCCTATAAATGATAATAATAATAATTAAAAAAATAAATAGCAGTAACTTCAGGATGGATTTACTATTAAAGTGCTGATCGAAAATATACGGATATATACATATATACCAAAATATTCAGATATATATCAAAGTAATTTTCGGAAATATGATGATCTTTTCGAACCCTCATTAGGGGCCTCCACTCCTTCGTTGCTCCGAGGCCTCCACACTTCCGAATCCGGCCCTGAACATGAATACTTTTAACAATTTTAAATTTTATAAGAACTTGTTTTGTAATAACGTAAAAACAATTATATTATATCTTTTCAGCTTTTTTTTCTATGAAAGTGCTGGTTTGTGCCAAGTTCAACTCCGTGTAATGGGACGTCACCTTGTTATCATTAAGAGAGTCTGTCCGATTTTGATGTAAGCGATTTTTGAACGTTGAACAGTTTTTGACATAGGTATGCTGTCTCAACATATTTTTGAAAGAAGTCATTCATTATTGCACTTATAGTGTAAAATAATATTTTGTGGACTAGAACTTTTAAAACTTGCAATTTAAGGTTACGTGTTAAACACATTGCTTATGAATAAAAATCCCTTCCACAGAATGTAGTCCGCCCCAAAGTCTTATATTTATCTGCTTTCATGAAAACTTGCTTCTAAGATGTAAAATTACAGTCATCGGGAAATACATTCCTTTGACAAACGATGTTTTCATTAAATAGTCAAGAAAAAACCTGTAATCTTGTAATGATTCTCAAAGGACACTGTTCAGCAAAGGAAAAATGATACATTTTTTCTGAACACAGAGTGTGGAAGTATTATTACTGCTCTGGTTAATGTAAAATTTTGCTTTTTACAAGCTAACTGAAGAAGTTTTTAGTCTCAACTAAAAACAAGTATTATTCATATCACATTTATGTAAATGGAATGGCATACTACTCAACTTACCTGAAATCAAAATTTGCACTACTGCTTCATGTAGAAAAATAATCTTCAAGTTATTTAGACTTCTCAAAGTCTATAAATACAAACTCAAATTTGTGTGAAATATTGTGAATAAAACAAAACCCATATGCTTGTTGTGAATATTGTAAAATCACATTTTCTAAAAACTCTGAACTAATAACTCACTTCAGAATACACACGAATGAAAAAATATTTTCTCCTGAGCACTGTCTACACATGTTTTCTCAAAGTTCGAATTTGAAAAGCCATTTGAACATGCACACCCAAAAATACCTACATTCTTGTGAGCATTGTAAAAAGACATTTTGTCGTAGTTACCATTTAAAAAGACATTTGAGGATACACACTAATGAAAAACCATATTCTTGCGAGCATTGTAAAAAGACATTTTCTGATAAATCAAGTTTAAAATCCCATTTGAGAATACACACTTCTGAAAAACCATATTCTTGCAAGTATTGTAAGAAGACATTTTCTGATAGTTCAAATTTTATAACACATTTGAGGACACACACTAATGAAAAACCATATTCTTGTGAGTATTGTAAAAAGACATTTTCTCGAAGTTCAAGTTTTAAAAGACATTTGCGGATACACACTAATGAAAAACCATACTCTTGCGAGTATTGTAAAAGGACATTTTCCTATAGTTCATGTTTGAAAAGGCATTTGAGGATGCACACTAATGAAAAACCATACTCTTGCGAGTATTGTAAAAAGATATTTTCTGATAGTTCAAGTTTGAAAAGACATTTGAGGATACACACTAATGAGAAACCATATTTTTGTGAGTATTGTAAAAAGTCATTTTCTGATAGTTCAGTTTTGAAATCCCATTTGAGAATACACACTTATGAAAAACCTTATTCTTGTGAGCATTGTAAAAAGACTTTTTTTAATAGTCCAAGTTTCAAAACACATTTGAGGATACACACTAATGGAAAACAATATTCTTGTGAGTATTGTAATAAGATATTTTCTAATAGTTCAAGTTTAAAATCACATTTGAGGACACACACAAATGAAAAACCATATTCTTGTGAGTATTGTAAAAAGACATTTTCTTATAGTTCAAGTTTGAAAAGACATTTGAGGATACACACTAATGAGAAACCATATTCTTGTGAGTATTGTAAAAAGTCATTTTCTGATAGCAGAGCCTGATCATCCTGACATTGAACATGGGGCACATTTCTATTTCAGGGCCCCCCTAAGATTTTTGAAGACACTGGGAACGAAATTCATTTTGTGCCCCCCCCCTCCCATTCCAGCTTTTTTTACATGTTGAATCAATAAAATATTTCAATACTTACGTTTTTACACAACCATACTAAATTTGGTGGTACCTCATATCACAATGTAATAAATACATTTAAAAAGTAGAAGAGATATAGTAGTATACGATAAATATAAAAATGTGGTTAAACTTTGCCCATTGCAATAAACAGTAAATACCAAAATTATCTATGATATAAATGTACTACAGTAAACGTTGACTAAATTTGGAGTAGTTTTCTGATTTGCAAAGAGATCATATTTTTAAAGGGAATTTTTATCAACAAATAGATTTTTTCCTTGTTTTGACATTTGCAAAACTATCAATGATATCATTGTACTCTAGATTCTGATTTAAATCATCATTTATTTTTAATTAACATGATAAATTAAGGGGATTTTGGGCCCCCCCTGAAATCTAAGAGGAGGGGCCTTTGCCCCACATGCCCCTGCGGTAATCAGGCTCTGTCTGATAGTTCAGTTTTCAAATCCCATTTGAGAATACACACTTATGAAAAACCATATTCTTGTGATCATTGTAAAAAGATTTTTTTTAACAGTTCAAGTTTCAAAACACATTTGAGAATACACACTAATGGAAAACAATTCTTGTGAGTATTGTAATAAGATATTTTCTAATAGTTCAAGTTTAAAATCACATTTGAGGACACACACAAATGAAAAACCATATTCTTGTGAGTATTGTAAAAAGACATTTTCTCGGAGTTCAAGTTTTAAAAGACATTTAATGATGCACACTAATTTAAATCTATATACTTAAGAGTATTGTTAAAGATACGTTTTCTCAGGTCGCACATTTAAAAACACAGTTGAGGATAGGCACAAACTGGAGTGGAAAATCTGTGCCAAATTTCAATTTCTGGTTTAACTCCATACAAAATGGCCAAATTCGCAAGTTCAATGCCAAACTGCTCCAAAAATGCCACTTTATTATCCAAAAATATTCACCACAAGAAATGAATTAGCATTTACATTCATACTTCGTCATTGAAAGTTAAATAAGTAAAAGAGGATTAAAATCAGGGTTGGCTTTCTGCCGGCAGAAACTAGTTTTTGCCGTGCCAGTGGCAGAAACTGGTTATAACCGGTAAAAACCGGAAAAAACTTTAAAATGTCTTTAATAACTCAAGTAATTAGTAAATGATATTTGTTTAAGTGAACTAAAAAATTAAACATTTCATCATTTAAAAAATAAAATCCAATGCTAGTGCCCTTGATTTAGTTCAGAAAGGGAACTTTCCAATTGCAGAGGCTCTAGTATTTGTATAAATTTAACAAAGGATAAAAAATCATACAGTGATGCTTATGAAAGAGGAGTGACATACAGAATTAAACAGGCATTACTGATTTGCTCACTTATATGCTTCCTCTAAATTGTTTGAGATTGAAATTATCATGTCATGTGCTTCAAGAAGAAAGTGCCGGAATTTTACTTGACTAAATTTTGTACCTAATGTCACAACTTTGCAGAACAAATTGGCCCCATTTCTCAAAACTTATTTTTCCTGTCAAATGTTTTCCACAACCCCAGTTACTACATGGTGAACCAGTTATACAATAGATGAAAGTTCCACAAACATTGCTTGCTCCTTGATGCATTGTCTGCTAGCTTTTCTGTTTTAAGAATATTCTAAAATTTCTCTTTTGTGCGTAGTAAATTGAGAACCTATTTAGATTTTTGAAACCAGCTTTTCTAAGAGGCAATTGCAGGGTCCAAATAATGTAACATTTGATTTTGAATTGCGATAATTTTGTAATAAAATTACAGTACTTTGGTTAACAATTAATTTTTTTCCATGCATTTTCTGTTGTATATCAAGAATTAATTTTTCATTTTGTGAATTTTTGCCAGTTTCTGCCCAAAGTGGCAGAAAGTGGTTTTTGCCATGCCGGTTTTAACCGGTTTCAACCAGTGGTTTTAACCGCCGTGGCAGAAACTTGCCAACCCTGATTAAAATAACTCTTTATATTTCTCATATTCACCGAAAATGGTGTGTTGTGCTTTGAGTTTCAATCGTTTTGCGTCCTGTGAATTGTTCAATTATTTTGAAGAATAAAAGTTATTTTAGCCTATGCTACTTTGAATTGACTTATTTTATTTCTTATTTTCATAGTTATTTCATTTGAAAATAAAATTAAGTTTTACTTTTAATAAATAATTTATAGATGCAGAAAAACTGTCTTAAGAATTCAAAAAAGTAAAACATGAGATACATTTTAAGAACATTTTCAATATAAATTCAAAGAAATTGAAAGCAAAATGAAAGAATAAATACTAAAGTGTACTGTAATGCTAATGTGTTCTTGCTTTTTGCATTTTCCAATTTATTTTGATTGTTTATTCATGAATATATATATATATATATATGTATGTAAGAACCGCCGCTCGGTTCTTATTACGAATCTTGTTGCAGTGTTGTGCCGTGATAATCCACCACGTAGGAAGAGGACAAAGCTACATTCAAAAATCACATCTTTATTCTTACATGGAATATAACAGCAGGAACTTCTCTTCTAACTAACTTGTTTAGTTTTGCCACGATTTTTATATAGGGAATATCATTAAGAGATTACAGATAATTATCCCTCGATCATGTGATCTCACGTGATCTATATAGGAGGAGCAGATTGCAATAACGAAATATTATTGGGCTTTGCACCGCAGACAGAGGCTGGCTTAAGTCTGGAGGGGAAAAAAGTGTCTGGTAGGTACTTTAAGGGGAATCTCATCTGAGCCTGGAACATAGCCATATATGGTGTGGGAAGCATTTAAGTGTGTAATAAATAATGTCAGTGACTCATACGCGCTGACATATAAGTGAACAGAACTTAATATGGAAAAGGCCTAGCAAAGGATTTTTCATATTACATCCCCCCTCCCCCAAAGAATACGACAGGATTGAATAAGGGGGAAAAAAATGAAGACGGGAAATTATCTGCAACCTCTTCCTTTTTTTTTTCTTCACTCTGAAATGTTATAACATTATACACATTACACATACAATAACACTACAGTTACTAATAAAAACACAGTACAATTAAAATGACATTGTAGTTTGAGGTCAAATTATGTAACACTCAATACTTTTTGTAAGTTCTCTACATAATTCAACATATGTAGTCAACATTCTTTCTTCTTTTAGCTCAAAGATGAACAATAATACCATTTCACTCGTGAGATAGCTTGAAGTTGCTCGGTACATTATATTTCCTCAGTTTAGATATATGAACTGTTTGTGTTTTTTCTTTGGTATGCACATTCGGTTTGTTAATTTCATAATTAACATCTGAAATTTTTTGAAGAATTTTATATGGTCCACTGAATGGTTGAGACAGTTTTCGAGAATTAGGGTATTTGAATTCTTCATATATGACAGTGTCATTTGTATTAAAAGTTTTGTCCACAAATCTTGCATCGTAGTATATCTTATTTCTTTCGTGGTATTCTTTAGTTCTTTCAACTGCCAATTTCCTTGCTTGTTCGACCGGAGGATATATGTCTTCTTTTATTGGATTTTCAAAAGGTACAATACCATACATTAAATATGAAGGAGGAAACTTTGTTACTGAGTGTGGAGTCAAGTTGTATTCTTGAGTCACCTGCTCCAGTAATTTAGGCCAAGGAACTTTTTTAGAAGTTTCATTTACTTTACACTTTAATCGAGTGACAATTGTTTGGTTTAGTCTTTCCACTTTGCCATTACATTCTGGCCTGTGTGCTGTAGTCAACAATTGTTTAATTTTATTGTGCTTTAGAAACTTCTTAAAATGGGAAGACGTAAATGCCGGATTCTTATCACTCAAAATACTTTTAGGCACTTGTACGCTGAAAACTTGCTTAAGAAAGTTAATGTATGTTTCAGAAGTAATTGACTTTGACGCAAAAGACCACATATATCTTGAATGATGGTCAATGATTAATGTCATATACTTTTTAGTGGAGTTGTAGTAATTGAAACCAGCCACACTATCTACTGCAACAAGATCAAATGCTTTTTCAACCGGAGGCATGGATTGTAGCATGCCAAATCTTTTTTGCCGAGGTTTTTTATTTACCTGACACGTATGACAATGCTTGTTAAAGTTAGTTATGTCTATTGTTATATTTTAGCAATTCTCGAATTTGATTGTCAATTTCTTCCTGTTGTTTAGGGGACGTTTTATATGCCCTTAATGTCACCGGTAAGTCTGATGTTAACCTTACCCGTTGTGGTTCAATTCTAATAGTTCCAACATCATACTTATTTATCGAAAATATATCGTCATAATTTTGGAGCATTTCCTTCAGATCCGCATTTTCTCCGTTTTCCGAATCCCTGTTGATTGACTGACGTGAGCGTAGGCCTCCACCCCCGCAATCCAACACGGAAACCTTAGAAAAATGAAGAGAATCATTTTTTTCGCTTCTCCAAATTTTCTTTTTTTCTCCTTCTTGATTACTGGTGCTATTAATTGCCTTTTTTATGCTATTTTCAGTTCGATTTTCCTTAAAACATTTTTTCGTTTTGTTAACTTTTTTTCTACGCTTACTTTTCTTTAATTTAGTATTTTCATTTCCAGGATCATTATTTTCACTGTCCTTAACCTTGATTTCAGGCAAAATGTGCAAAGACAAATCATTTGGCGCGGACTCAGAAAAAGTGATCAGTTTTTTCCGATCCTGCATAACGACCCGTCTCATACAGTCAATGACTAAATGAAATCGAATGCAACTCTTTAAACCTAATATGGCATATGGTAAATCGGTGTCTAGAATAAAAAATTCCACCGGTCTAACAATATTACCAACTTTAAGGTGGAGCGTGCATGTTCGGTTAAGTGACAGAATTCCCTGCGTTTGCTTAATATTCACGATTGTTTTTTCTTCAATCAAGACATTTAATGTTTTTGCAATCACACTAGGAATAATGTTTAAGGTTGATCCTGTATCTAAATTTAAACAAATCTTTTGTAATAAACTCGAGTTTCTTTTATTTTTAGTGTACACTTCATTATATAATTTATTTTCATTATATAATTTCTTTTCACTTTTGTAGATTATTTCGCCTTCTATATACCCGGGCACTAGTAATTGTCATGCTTCATTTGAATTTTCCTCTCCTTCCCTAAATTGTTTATCCTTATTCGGGGACTCTAGTAATGGTTCAACCGTCGAGGTATTTGGTTTATTTATGCAGGTTTGTCCCCAATGATATGCATTAATAATTCCTTGTTGTGCGCAGAATTTACAAGGATTAGGAGGTAGCTCCAGTGTATAATGTGTTGTTTGTTTTTTATGGACGTTCTTTTCCTTATTTTGGTTTAAAACACCACATTTGTCCTGTGGTTGACTAAAATTATTTCGTGGAAAATTATTTCTACTTTGGTGAGCGTAATTAGGGTTTTGCCGAAAATTGTTTTGCATTTGGTTTCGCGGTATCCAGTTTTCATAAAATTGGGTAGGTCCCCTATAAGCACTTGGTTGTTGTGTCTTGGTCTTAAATTCATTTTTTGACATTTCATGTGGTACCTCGTTAATTATCTTAGTGACCACTTGAAGCCATTCTGTGGGAGTTTGCGGGTCTTTAATTAGCAGAAAAGGTTTAATTTGTTGCGGTAACCCATCTGAGAGCCCTTCTAGAATATGTTTGTTACTGAGATTTATTTTCCTCCCCAGTTCTACTTTTTCAGTGAAATAAGAGAATAATTCTTTGGTGTCTCCTGAGAATCTCAAGTTCTGGAAATCTGTGAAACTACTCATCGGGGTGAAATAATGTTCCTCAAAAATGTCTATTATCTCGCGAAAAGAAGTGCAACACAAACATTGATTAATATAGATTTTTAAGGCGGATCCGCGAATAAATTTCTGAAAATTTTTTAACTTACAGCTTTTGTTTAATTTATTTAGGTTCGTTTCTTGGTTAAAATGAGCTAACCAAGCTGAGAAATTTATTCCCAACTCTGGCTCAAACAATAAGATTTCTGGATTACTACCCGTATTTGTTTGTTTTGCTTCATTTTCAGAAGCAGAAATCCCGGCTAAATTTAGTTCTTGCATTCTCTCAGTAACAGTTTGGCATTCCGCATCTGTGTTATTTACGTTTAATTCAGGCGATACCTCAGCTTGAGTTTCCGCATCTTTTCGATTTGATTCTTTGTTTTCCATTTTTGAATAATTTTATTAGAAGGGACTATTCCTGGGTCATTTTCTATTTCAAGGTTTTGACTAGTTTTGCCACTACGCAATATTATTATCTCTAATTATCAAACTTTAAAGCATTTCTTCTACTTTTCACATTTATATTCAAATTATTTAGTAAAATTTTAACAAATGCTACAAATTAAAGACATATAAAAATAGTACCACAAAAGAGACTATCTTACTTTAAATCAGAACAGAAAACACATTTACATTACATGAAACATTTTTGGCAACCAAACAAAATACTACCATAACGGCATGAGCCTTTTAAAGAGCTTGGTCGATAAATATTATACATATTTGCCATAATTAATGCAAAGAGATCATGCAAACCTTTCCCTAGAAATCACAATATAAACGAAAATACTTATTTGAAGAAAGTAAAAATAACATATTCCGAAATTTAAAAAAAAAATGTAACTCAATCACCAGCCTGATCTCAAGATTTCAATTGAACGAAAGGGAAAAAAACACACAAGAGATCCTTGCAAATCGAACTTTCAACGAGCGAGGCCCCTCTTATCTGATCATCACAGTAAACCATATGGTGGCACAATTTATCACCAGCAAGTGGATCCTAATGATGTTTTCGCACACTGGATGGGTCACACTCTCACATTCAACAGATGCGCTGAGCACCAACACTCGGAAAAATCTTCGCTGGAGTTCCAGTGAAATGATCTCTGGTCTCCATCTGGCACTGAAAAATTTCTTTTTCTTTCTTAGGATATTCTGAAGTGGTTTCGCTGTTGTTAGCGGTTAACTCCGAAAGACACTGTTTCGATGTCTTGAAGCAAAAAATCCTCTTGCGGATGAAGCATGGTATTATCTTACGCAAATCACTCAATGCTGCAAAAATTTTAAAATGCTACAGCTCTGCCCTCATTTATAATCCTACCGGCTTGTAAGAACCGCCGCTCGGTTCTTATTACGAATCTTGTTGCAGTGTTGTGCCGTGATAATCCACCACGTAGGAAGAGGACAAAGCTACATTCAAAAATCACATCTTTATTCTTACATGGAATATAACAGCAGGAACTTCTCTTCTAACTAACTTGTTTAGTTTTGCCACGATTTTTATATAGGGAATATCATTAAGAGATTACAGATAATTATCCCTCGATCATGTGATCTCACGTGATCTATATAGGAGGAGCAGATTGCAATAACGAAATATTATTGGGCTTTGCACCGCAGACAGAGGCTGGCTTAAGTCTGGAGGGGAAAAAAGTGTCTGGTAGGTACTTTAAGGGGAATCTCATCTGAGCCTGGAACATAGCCATATATGGTGTGGGAAGCATTTAAGTGTGTAATAAATAATGTCAGTGACTCATACGCGCTGACATATAAGTGAACAGAACTTAATATGGAAAAGGCCTAGCAAAGGATTTTTCATATTACATCCCCCCTCCCCCAAAGAATACGACAGGATTGAATAAGGGGGAAAAAAATGAAGACGGGAAATTATCTGCAACCTCTTCCTTTTTTTTTTCTTCACTCTGAAATGTTATAATATTATACACATTACACATACAATAACACTACAGTTACTAATAAAAACACAGTACAATTAAAATGACATTGTAGTTTGAGGTCAAATTATGTAACACTCAATACTTTTTGTAAGTTCTCTACATAATTCAACATATGTAGTCAACATTCTTTCTTCTTTTAGCTCAAAGATGAACAATAATACCATTTCACTCGTGAGATAGCTTGAAGTTGCTCGGTACATTATATTTCCTCAGTTTAGATATATGAACTGTTTGTGTTTTTTCTTTGGTATGCACATTCGGTTTGTTAATTTCATAATTAACATCTGAAATTTTTTGAAGAATTTTATATGGTCCACTGAATGGTTGAGACAGTTTTCGAGAATTAGGGTATTTGAATTCTTCATATATGACAGTGTCATTTGTATTAAAAGTTTTGTCCACAAATCTTGCATCGTAGTATATCTTATTTCTTTCGTGGTATTCTTTAGTTCTTTCAACTGCCAATTTCCTTGCTTGTTCGACCGGAGGATATATGTCTTCTTTTATTGGATTTTCAAAAGGTACAATACCATACATTAAATATGAAGGAGGAAACTTTGTTACTGAGTGTGGAGTCAAGTTGTATTCTTGAGTCACCTGCTCCAGTAATTTAGGCCAAGGAACTTTTTTAGAAGTTTCATTTACTTTACACTTTAATCGAGTGACAATTGTTTGGTTTAGTCTTTCCACTTTGCCATTACATTCTGGCCTGTGTGCTGTAGTCAACAATTGTTTAATTTTATTGTGCTTTAGAAACTTCTTAAAATGGGAAGACGTAAATGCCGGATTCTTATCACTCAAAATACTTTTAGGCACTTGTACGCTGAAAACTTGCTTAAGAAAGTTAATGTATGTTTCAGAAGTAATTGACTTTGACGCAAAAGACCACATATATCTTGAATGATGGTCAATGATTAATGTCATATACTTTTTAGTGGAGTTGTAGTAATTGAAACCAGCCACACTATCTACTGCAACAAGATCAAATGCTTTTTCAACCGGAGGCATGGATTGTAGCATGCCAAATCTTTTTTGCCGAGGTTTTTTATTTACCTGACACGTATGACAATGCTTGTTAAAGTTAGTTATGTCTATTGTTATATTTTAGCAATTCTCGAATTTGATTGTCAATTTCTTCCTGTTGTTTAGGGGACGTTTTATATGCCCTTAATGTCACCGGTAAGTCTGATGTTAACCTTACCCGTTGTGGTTCAATTCTAATAGTTCCAACATCATACTTATTTATCGAAAATATATCGTCATAATTTTGGAGCATTTCCTTCAGATCCGCATTTTCTCCGTTTTCCGAATCCCTGTTGATTGACTGACGTGAGCGTAGGCCTCCACCCCCGCAATCCAACACGGAAACCTTAGAAAAATGAAGAGAATCATTTTTTTCGCTTCTCCAAATTTTCTTTTTTTCTCCTTCTTGATTACTGGTGCTATTAATTGCCTTTTTTATGCTATTTTCAGTTCGATTTTCCTTAAAACATTTTTTCGTTTTGTTAACTTTTTTTCTACGCTTACTTTTCTTTAATTTAGTATTTTCATTTCCAGGATCATTATTTTCACTGTCCTTAACCTTGATTTCAGGCAAAATGTGCAAAGACAAATCATTTGGCGCGGACTCAGAAAAAGTGATCAGTTTTTTCCGATCCTGCATAACGACCCGTCTCATACAGTCAATGACTAAATGAAATCGAATGCAACTCTTTAAACCTAATATGGCATATGGTAAATCGGTGTCTAGAATAAAAAATTCCACCGGTCTAACAATATTACCAACTTTAAGGTGGAGCGTGCATGTTCGGTTAAGTGACAGAATTCCCTGCGTTTGCTTAATATTCACGATTGTTTTTTCTTCAATCAAGACATTTAATGTTTTTGCAATCACACTAGGAATAATGTTTAAGGTTGATCCTGTATCTAAATTTAAACAAATCTTTTGTAATAAACTCGAGTTTCTTTTATTTTTAGTGTACACTTCATTATATAATTTATTTTCATTATATAATTTCTTTTCACTTTTGTAGATTATTTCGCCTTCTATATACCCGGGCACTAGTAATTGTCATGCTTCATTTGAATTTTCCTCTCCTTCCCTAAATTGTTTATCCTTATTCGGGGACTCTAGTAATGGTTCAACCGTCGAGGTATTTGGTTTATTTATGCAGGTTTGTCCCCAATGATATGCATTAATAATTCCTTGTTGTGCGCAGAATTTACAAGGATTAGGAGGTAGCTCCAGTGTATAATGTGTTGTTTGTTTTTTATGGACGTTCTTTTCCTTATTTTGGTTTAAAACACCACATTTGTCCTGTGGTTGACTAAAATTATTTCGTGGAAAATTATTTCTACTTTGGTGAGCGTAATTAGGGTTTTGCCGAAAATTGTTTTGCATTTGGTTTCGCGGTATCCAGTTTTCATAAAATTGGGTAGGTCCCCTATAAGCACTTGGTTGTTGTGTCTTGGTCTTAAATTCATTTTTTGACATTTCATGTGGTACCTCGTTAATTATCTTAGTGACCACTTGAAGCCATTCTGTGGGAGTTTGCGGGTCTTTAATTAGCAGAAAAGGTTTAATTTGTTGCGGTAACCCATCTGAGAGCCCTTCTAGAATATGTTTGTTACTGAGATTTATTTTCCTCCCCAGTTCTACTTTTTCAGTGAAATAAGAGAATAATTCTTTGGTGTCTCCTGAGAATCTCAAGTTCTGGAAATCTGTGAAACTACTCATCGGGGTGAAATAATGTTCCTCAAAAATGTCTATTATCTCGCGAAAAGAAGTGCAACACAAACATTGATTAATATAGATTTTTAAGGCGGATCCGCGAATAAATTTCTGAAAATTTTTTAACTTACAGCTTTTGTTTAATTTATTTAGGTTCGTTTCTTGGTTAAAATGAGCTAACCAAGCTGAGAAATTTATTCCCAACTCTGGCTCAAACAATAAGATTTCTGGATTACTACCCGTATTTGTTTGTTTTGCTTCATTTTCAGAAGCAGAAATCCCGGCTAAATTTAGTTCTTGCATTCTCTCAGTAACAGTTTGGCATTCCGCATCTGTGTTATTTACGTTTAATTCAGGCGATACCTCAGCTTGAGTTTCCGCATCTTTTCGATTTGATTCTTTGTTTTCCATTTTTGAATAATTTTATTAGAAGGGACTATTCCTGGGTCATTTTCTATTTCAAGGTTTTGACTAGTTTTGCCACTACGCAATATTATTATCTCTAATTATCAAACTTTAAAGCATTTCTTCTACTTTTCACATTTATATTCAAATTATTTAGTAAAATTTTAACAAATGCTACAAATTAAAGACATATAAAAATAGTACCACAAAAGAGACTATCTTACTTTAAATCAGAACAGAAAACACATTTACATTACATGAAACATTTTTGGCAACCAAACAAAATACTACCATAACGGCATGAGCCTTTTAAAGAGCTTGGTCGATAAATATTATACATATTTGCCATAATTAATGCAAAGAGATCATGCAAACCTTTCCCTAGAAATCACAATATAAACGAAAATACTTATTTGAAGAAAGTAAAAATAACATATTCCGAAATTTAAAAAAAAAATGTAACTCAATCACCAGCCTGATCTCAAGATTTCAATTGAACGAAAGGGAAAAAAACACACAAGAGATCCTTGCAAATCGAACTTTCAACGAGCGAGGCCCCTCTTATCTGATCATCACAGTAAACCATATGGTGGCACAATTTATCACCAGCAAGTGGATCCTAATGATGTTTTCGCACACTGGATGGGTCACACTCTCACATTCAACAGATGCGCTGAGCACCAACACTCGGAAAAATCTTCGCTGGAGTTCCAGTGAAATGATCTCTGGTCTCCATCTGGCACTGAAAAATTTCTTTTTCTTTCTTAGGATATTCTGAAGTGGTTTCGCTGTTGTTAGCGGTTAACTCCGAAAGACACTGTTTCGATGTCTTGAAGCAAAAAATCCTCTTGCGGATGAAGCATGGTATTATCTTACGCAAATCACTCAATGCTGCAAAAATTTTAAAATGCTACAGCTCTGCCCTCATTTATAATCCTACCGGCTTGTAAGAACCGCCGCTCGGTTCTTATTACGAATCTTGTTGCAGTGTTGTGCCGTGATAATCCACCACGTAGGAAGAGGACAAAGCTACATTCAAAAATCACATCTTTATTCTTACATGGAATATAACAGCAGGAACTTCTCTTCTAACTAACTTGTTTAGTTTTGCCACGATTTTTATATAGGGAATATCATTAAGAGATTACAGATAATTATCCCTCGATCATGTGATCTCACGTGATCTATATAGGAGGAGCAGATTGCAATAACGAAATATTATTGGGCTTTGCACCGCAGACAGAGGCTGGCTTAAGTCTGGAGGGGAAAAAAGTGTCTGGTAGGTACTTTAAGGGGAATCTCATCTGAGCCTGGAACATAGCCATATATGGTGTGGGAAGCATTTAAGTGTGTAATAAATAATGTCAGTGACTCATACGCGCTGACATATAAGTGAACAGAACTTAATATGGAAAAGGCCTAGCAAAGGATTTTTCATATTACATATATATATATATATATATATATATATATATATATATATATATATATTAGGGTGTCCCAAAAAAATGAAAGTCGTTTTTTTTTAACGCATACCCTCTTATTTTTTTCCTTTTACATCAAAACCGTTGTAAAAAAAGTTTCATGCAATTTGAAGCAAGGTAACCCGTGCCGACTTGCGCCTAAAGGCCTAAACGTGTAAATAGCACGTGTATTCATAAGCAAGCGAACGCTGGCGACGCGATAATTTGCGAAGCTCAAAACAGCTGTAAATAGTACACAGAAAACAAATGAAAACAGAAAAACATATGTTAGGGAGAGGGGCGGGGGGTATCCGTGGCAATTTGCAAACTGTCAAACGTGTCACTACGAATACATTCCGGTCAGCGAGCGCAATATAGTCGTTCCATAGGGAACGAAACATGGCACTGGAGTTGCGAAGTTCGAAAAAGGAGACATTTTTAAAAGGAGTAGTAAAACACCAAATTACAGGTTTGAAACTTCCCTCTAACGGACAAGTTCTGTCTGTTTTGTTTTATAACATTCGAGAAGTAAATTTAACCATCAGTGAAAGTGCAAATCTCGCTATTCGGGAATGCATCATCTTTTGGAAAAGGCACGCATTCCCACCAAATCGTTGCCAAATTGTGTGAATAAACTTAAAAACCTGTATCAAATTTGGAGAGACTTACAAAAAAATGCAAAACAAAAAACTGCAAGAAGTATTCAGGCAGCGCCAACAAGAATTTGAGAGTAATTTAAACAATTTATTCAGTATTGCACATGCTGATGCGCTTCGGTTAATCAAAATGGAGGAAGATGGGATTTTCTTGCAACTCCAAAGAGAGAACGGCCGACGTGGTCACTTTAGGTAAGGTGGATAAAAAACTGGCCGACAAAGAGGAAAGGGCTCGACTTAGAGCTGTCAAAGAAGAAAACAGGCGCATGAAATACGATTCCGCTTCAACATTTCGGAATTGTATGAACCTGTACAAGAAAATGCCTCTTCGAGCTCTAGTGAAATATTAATTCAGAAGATTTCCCTGAAACATATAAAGCAGTACCTGGAACAAGTTTATCAGAACCTGGAACAAGTATATTAGAACCTGGAACAAGTATATCAGAACCTGGAACAAGTATTCCAAGCGCGATTTTATTACTCTATAGTGAGTTGATGCATTGGACAGCTGTCCAAGTATACGAGATTATGTGTTTATTCTCGAAGCTACTATTGATGCACTTGGGTGTAACATTGATGAATTTCCTATAGGTATCTTCAATTCAAAGAATTCGAACTGAAAAGCGGAAGGAGCACGAGGAAAGAATAAAATTGGTTTTCAGTACGAGGTACCACATGTAGTGAATTTACCTTAGGATATGAAAATGTTGCCTGCTTTGAGTGCTAAAAAATCAAAAGAATATCGCTTATCTATAGTTATTTCATAGGGATGTGACAAACAACTCATTGCTGAGTCTAAACTGGATAATTCTACAGGAAAAGAACAAAAACAGGCTGTTTGAAAGGTAGTTTTAGTTTGGAATCTCGAAGACAAAGTTCAAAACTCTTTGTTGTGATACTACAGCTTCCAAAACAGGTCCTTTAAGTGGTTCTTGCGCTATTCTTGAGCAAATATTTGATAGAGAAATGCTTTCCTTTGCTTGCCGCCATCATATATATGAAATGACCTATCCAACTAAAATACAGTGCTATGGAGGAGCTGCGGAGTTGTTCCGAATTGTACCCTAACTTGGAAAATTTACTTGACTTTTACCGTATTGAATTCACTAATATTACGGTCATAGATGACTATAAAGAGTTGATAGAACTGCCTATTATATTTTTAGGTGGAGATACAGAAAATGAATTTAAAATAAGATCGGTCTCAATGTCCTCCAAGTGAAACGATACCTCTGGGGGTGCTAGTACCAGGTAGCTATTAGCTCCTGGACTAGTTCTAAATTCTCATTAACTGTTCGATCCGGTGATGGTGCTGCCATCTATCGGTATATAAAATAATGGAGGCAAGGCACTTAGTATGCAGTCCTCGACATAAATACAGTTGTAGTCAGTTGTGACTCTGAATAAGAAAATAAGATCGCCGGGAGCATGCACCAAGCTCGATGGACGGCTCGAGCGATTTACTCCCTAAAACTATTACTATTTAGTTCACAACTAAAATTAGATACGAAGGAAAATGAAACATTGTTTGATGTCTTCTAGTTTGTAGTAACAATATACGTGAAACCATGGCTCAATGCATTTTGGCAGTCAAAGCACACAACAAAGATTTGTGCTTTTTGAAAAAGTGTACTAAAATGTGGACCCAATTATCTCAAAAGCTGCTCTACAAAAATTCATCCAGCTTTTATGGTATGATCAATAATATTTCATTCTTTGATGTGAAAAAGACTGTCTCAATGCTTAGAGCAGTAAACGATGTAGCTGAAAAAGAGGTAAAAATGATGGAGGACTTGCATGGTTTGCTTACAGCTGATGAGGAACAAAAACAATTTGTGTTACGTTGCATTCAAGAGCACCAGAAGCTCTATCCTGACTGCAAAAAGCAAACATTGAAATACAAATATGTGCAGTAATGTTTCTTGTAGTCTAACATTGTTGTAAATATCTGCTTTAAATAAATTGATGTCACGTGTAGTAAAGAATTATACAGTTAGCAATATTTTCACTGTAGTCGCTGTACAGGATTTCAGGTCCAACTTTGACCTCAAGTCGGCACGGGTTCCCTTTATTTTATTGCAATAAAACTTTTTTCTCATGTTTCTGAGGTGAAAAGGAAAAAATTTGGAGGGTATGCGTATTCGATTTCACAAATTTTTTTTTCGCCATTATATCTTGGGACACCCTAATATATATATATATATACTAATATTATAAAGAGAGAGGATGAAATTTTTTGTGCTTACATGTTCGAGGTAATCTCCGGAACCATTGAACTATTTCAAAAATTCTTTCACTGTATGAAAAGTGCCTTCTTACTGAGTACTGATATAGGCTATAATTCGAAAAAAATCCGATAAATAGTTCTTTTTTTTATTCCAATTTGAGCCCAAATTTCACGTAAATTGCCTATTATTGGCTATTAAAGGGATGAAAAATTACTTGCACATATGTTATATATATCGATATATAACATATGTTATATATATCGATGAAAAGGGTAAAATTTTCTGCGTTCTAAGCATTTTGTTTCAATGCTCTAACTTCATTAAGACGGGAGTAATTTGCGTTTTCAGGCGTTTTTTAGGCTTAGCTGAAATTTAGGCACTACTTTCTTCATTAAATCTATCAATAAAAAGTGAAATAATTGTACTAGTTTTCTTTTTGACACCATTGTTAAAAGCAACATTTTTTACTCCAGAAATATCACGACCTATGGTTGAAAAAGTAATCTTCTGTCACCAAAGGGAAAAAAAGTTGCAAGCCGTTAAAAATCAAGTTTGAATAAATCTAATCTCCATTAAAATTACTGATGTTTTGTTTTGCATTGCCATTGTTACGTCTTTTAGCTTCGCTTCATTTTAATTTCTTAAAGGTCCACAAACTTGGCGCCACAGAATTATAAGCAATGTGGAAATGTTTTCGTCAATTCTGCATATTTTAGGACCTACGTTATGATAATTCCCCCAGATAATGTAGAAATTGCGGGAAGAGTTTGAAAACTAGGAGTCTTAGCAATTTTCCCAATTGTCGCCAAATTTGTGGACACCAAAGACCAAGGACTAATGTACTTCGGCCATTGCCTTGCTGATAGTGACAGAAGCAAAAAATTATATCCCATAATTGACGATAGCGCCAAACCCTCAGTCATCGAAATATCTTCGAAACTACTAATGAAAAGAAACCAGTGCATGGTAAAAGCAGGGGGGATGGAAGTTGTATTTATACGCGCTTTTAGATATAATTCTAAAGAAGAACATTAGTATGATTTGGCTTTTAAAACTTAGAGATATCCAAACAAAATATCAATATAAAAAGTAGCCTTCAAAATGAGGATCTGGGTAGACGTTGTCACCGACAAGATTCAGATCTCAACAGATAACAAGTTCCATAGCAGTTCCTCATGGAAATTAGACTGCCCAGTGTTCAATTCATTTTGAAAACAATTTTTTACTTTCTTTGATACCAGATTTAAACTTAGCAAGTTACTGTAGAATTGGAGCAGTCAAATATTTTGGAAATTATTTATTGATGACCAAAACTTGCCGCAAGATTAAATTCTGGAATCAAGGAAAATAAAAAAATTGTTTTCTGAATGAATTGAAAAACATGGGACAATCCAACTTCTATGAGGAACAGCTATGGAACTAGGTACCCGTTTAGATCTGAACTATTTTATCGGTGACACAGTCGACCCAGGGCCTCATTTTGATTGAACTTGGCTCCTTTTCACATTTATGTTTTCACCTTCTTCTTCTTCTTCCTCAAGGATTAGGCATATAGCCTGTTCTGGCTTCTTGATCACACCACCGCTTCCTGGGCCTACCATGGTCTCTTTTGCCCCTTGGTCTATAATAAAAGGTAGTTCTTGGAAGTCTCCCTCGTGCCATATGTCGAACATGGTTTTTCCAATCGTTACGATATTCCGTAATTTTTTCATTGAGGCTGAATGTCTGTAATTCCCTACGAATAGATTCATTCCATATTTTGTCTAGGATAGTGCAGTTCTTCAGTGATCGCAAATACTTCTGCTTGAATTCTACTAGTTTCTTGACTGTTCAAAGTCCATGTTTCAGAGCCGTATAGTAAGGTTGGCACCGCCATAACCTTATAGAACTTCAGTTGTGTTTCCTTTCTTGTTTTTCCCTTTAGGGTTCTTGTAAGGGTTCCACATAAGTGTTGAAACCTATGTAGTTTGTTTTGGACATCATTGTCGTGGTCAAAGGTGATGTCACATCCTAGGTAGTTGAAGTGCTTCACCTGTTCAATAATTCTATTATCAATAGCAATTTTACTTCTAATTGGCTCTTTACCCCTAAATGCCATTGTTTTAGTTTTCGGGATTGAGATCTTCATATTATATTCTTGACATATCTTGTGGAGTATGTAGGTGGATCTTCGAAGATTGTCTTCATTTGTTTGGATAATAATCTGGTCGTCAGCAAAGAGTAATGTATTAACATAGGTTGACATATTTAGATTAATACCAGCATTAACTAATGCTTTCCAAGTACGCAGGATATCATCAATATAAATATTGAAAAGGGTTGGGGATAAACCACAGCCTTGACGTACTCCTTGATTAGTTTTGGTTTTCTCTGTATCGGTCAGTATGTCTGTATTTTGATAAAGAGACTGACAGGACTGGATTAGATGTCTAGGAATGCCTCTTTTTTCCATTATAGACCACAGTTTCTCTGTATCTACACAATCAAAAGCCTTTTCATAGTCAATAAAAATCATATGTGTTTCTAGATTAAATTCTCGACGCTTTTCAATTATTTGTTTTACTACAAACACATCATCCATACATGATCTGCCTTTCCTGAATCCAGATTGTTCCTCTAGAAGTAATGGATCCATAATCGTCGGTAGCCTATTGTTAATTATCTTACTGTATAATTTATAGGTGCTATTAAGTATGCTAATACCTCTGTAGTTCCCACAGCAATTTCTATCTCCTTTTTTGAAGATAGATATAATTTTACTAGCTTTCCAATCCGATTTATGTTTTGTTGGGATTTTATTTTACAGCGATCCACAGCGTACAGTAATATCCACAGCCCTGCTATTTAATTACTATAGAGAAAATAATGCCTTTTAGTTCAGAGCAATTCCATGTGTAACGGAAAGAGTTTTATTTTTTTAAAGGTTTAAGCTATTATTGGTGAAATTATTTTCATTTCAGCTGACTTTTTTTTTCCTCTGCACTTCATTGTTAAAATATGAAAAACAAGACAGAGAAAAAAAAAATTCTATTCCTTTTTCCTGAATGAATTGTGCTATTTTCTGCTTCGTGATGAAATGACTTTTCTGAAGCAACTTGGACTTCTTAGAACAAAACAATATTTTTGTGAAATTGTGTATTAATTCAATCTTTTAACTGACGAATACTTTCGTGATAGAGAAGTAACAATAAGAAACTGTTAATTTAAATAATTTTTCATGCACTGGTTGACAGATTCAAGTTTATGCATTTTGACGGAATGACTGCAGTGGAGTGGCTTTTAAAGTCCATTCATTACTATAAAAATGACCATATTTTTTATTATGTTAAAAATTGTTGCCTTTAACTGATATGACACTACTGTTGTTTACGTGTCCATAGTTAATAACTATGGGAGGATTGAGGGCCATTGCCTCGAGATTTCGGACTTTTTTTATTTATTCACACATAAGACAACATGAGAAAAATTTTCAGCGTAAAAAAGGAAATACACCACTTCAGAGCATCCAAGGTTATCGAACCCACGTTTACCTGCATTTGAAGCGAAGTTTCTACCACAAAGCCACGAAAGCCCCCCAACGCATAATGAATGAGTGATATAGTTTACAAAATCATTCCAATAAATTAAGGAAAAAAATTCTTTCATAAAAATTGCTATTTTCGTGGAATTGAACTTCACTAAAATTAGAGGCACAATGAAAATTTGTTTTTACATACATAAAATATGCTTTATCATAAAATCTGTAATTCTTTTTGGTAGGAATATGTGTGTAGTTTCAGATGATTCAACTAGAGTGAGTATTTTGATGACAAGATTTCTTTCTTCGGTAATAATTTGCCTTCATTTTAACTGTAACAGATGTTTCAATAAAATACCTTTTTATCAGGAGCGGCACAGATTTTCATTCTATCAGGATTGCTAATAGTGGTCACATTGCCGAATGTCTTACGTTTGTCAAAACCTACTCTCCTTGCAAACGGTAGATAGCGAGCAACGTGATCATTATTATGTTTTTGCATATACAAATACAGTGTTTATTTTTATTGATTACTTTTTGTTCTGCTTAAAAGTATTCTGAGACAATAAATCTAAATTTAGTGATATTTCTCTTTCTTTGCTTCTTTTATTGACAGTATCTTGGATTGGAGAGTTAAAATTTACTCATAGTTTAGTCATAAAAGTTTATCATATTTTTTTAAACTTTACACGCTTTTCTACGATGATTTTAAATGATTCTAAGCGTATTTAAATTAAATGCTATTTTCTTTGAAAGAAAGAATTTTGACATATAGGTGTAATATTTACACTCCTATTTGTGAAAACTGCAACACCACGAAGGACTTACGCGAGTGAGCTGAAAATTGCAGTAAATGTAAAGTAGGGTATGATATGCAATTAATTAGAATTGCAGACCGGTAGCGCATGCGTATGCTAAGCAGCTACTGTTAGTTCCTATTTTCCTTAAGTTTATAAATCAAGTTGTAAGGTTCTAAAAAAGGATAATTGTGAAACGTAAAATAAAGCTGACACTGACACATTTTTTATGTGCCTTCAAAGAAGGACACTGATGTTATAAGTCTGAAAAGCCACATCTTTAGGCTCCTAATACTGACAACATAGGAAGGATACGAGAAAAGGGAGGAATCAGGTAAATTTCCCCGGAAATTTTTCGAAATTGTTGGATCTATATAGGAATAAGGAGAAAAGAATCGGGAGAAGGGGTTCTAGTGCCCTTCCAAGCGATATTTTCAAAGTTGATGTCAAAAACCGCAATTTTGCAATTTTTGGTGAGGTTGAGGAGAGGGAAAAGAAGGGTTCCCCCACACAATTTTGTTTTCTTATTTTTTTTTCGAAATTGCAGTCTATTTTAGTCCATTTTTGTTTACAATGTCGAGGGCTCTTTCCAGAAATTCTCCGAAATGGGAAGTTTTAAAAATGCAATTTTAAGTTACCTTTGGTAAAATGAATGGAACAGGGAAGCATTAGTTGTGAGCTAGCTCTCTACGAAAACGTTTCGACTTTGAATCATTAATAAGTGCAAAATTATCAGAGGGGCCTCAGTGGAAGCATTTAAAAACTGAAGTATACTTCACCCAATTTTAAGCAACTTTTAGTTCGAGTACGGAGTCCGGCGATTCTCCTTCGGAATTTTTCGACATTGAAATTTTAAAAACATAATCGTGTAATATGTTTGAAAACATTAAAAGGAAAGAGAACAGGTTTCCAGAGTGTTTACCTCGAGATTTTGTAAAGGGGCGCAGTGCCTCGCTTTTGAGCTAACCTTTGACCCTCAACTTAATCAACCCTCCTCGCCCCTTAAAAGTGGCCTAAGAGCTCGTTATTTATTTATTTATTTTTTTTCAAAATCTGCTTCTTTCCCCCTCTATTTATCCCTTTCAGATTTCAGTTTCATTTTGAATTTTCCCCGTAACCTTTTTTATCCATTTGTATTTCTTATTATTTTTATTACGTATTTGTTGTTTGTTCTCAAAATTCAAAATAGGTTTGGGAAAATCATTTAGGGTAAGTTTGGGAACTCGCCGCGGTCACACCGGTTTCATCGCAAGCGTTTGGAAACGCAATCAGCTGATTTTCGGTGCCACCGACCAGCGTTCGGAAACGCTGCCGGTTGCTCTACAGCGGTCGATGCGGTTGCAACCGATCCAACGGACGTCTCGACGTGGTTTGTGAGATCACGTGGTATGGTTCGGTCAATCCAATCGTGTTTCAAACTTGATACGTTCTGTGATTGAAGCGTCGTCTGCTGTTGAACTAAAACTACTGCGATGTAACCACGATCATTCGGAAACACAGCTGTTTCACCGAGCACCCAGAAAAATCCCAGCGATGCCTTAACCGCAACCTGACCAACCGCGCTGTGCGACCGGTGTTGTGTTTCCGAACTTAGCCTTATCATAGTCTCTTGTTCTGTGCAAAAAAAATATATGATCATTTGAATTTTGACTTCAAATTATGTGTTTCACAATCACGAATTGCGGTAGGACCCTACTTGTCGGATTTCTTGACTCTAGAAATAAAATAAAATATAAATGACCAAAAAATTTGCACCCATCATATGTAGCCTGGTATGCTTAAAAAAATGCTAATTAACCCGAATTTGTTTCAGACTAACTAAAATCACATATTAAAGAATGGGACAGAAACCTTTCAAAAACTAACACTAGCGCTGTTGTGTTGGTTAACGAAAACTTGGTCAATTGGTGAAATTGGCAATAGCTAACGGAATATTTTATGTTTTTTTAGTTATCATTTAGCTTTTTAGAGGAAGCTTTAACTATATTTAATCGCTTCTTTTATGTATTTTGTGGTTTATTTTCAAGGTCCGACTAAGAAAAAGTGAGATCCAAAGTGAGGCCACAATGTTTTGGAGGCCTCCGTCTCTATTCCGTCACTTAAAGCGAACACAAAATACTGTTAAAGTAATGTTAAACAGTTATTTAAAAGAAGAATTTTTATTATTTAAAAAAAAAAAAGAAAACGTGAAATTTTAATGCTATACATAAGGTTTTTAAAAAATTGTCTCCCCTTAGGAAGATGCCCCAGGCCTAGTTAGCCTGTGCGGTAATCAAGTCCTGTTTATTTTTAGTTCCAATGGAGCTTTTCTAGAAATCATTTTATCTTTGGAACATGCCAAATTGGCGATCAAGTTACCATATCGTCTAAGCTTTTGGCATCTAGTTTTGGTGGTCATTCAGGCAGTTATTTTCTATAAGAATCTGCAAGAATGCAAGTGAAGGTTCTTTTTTTGCCGCACAGAAAATACCGCAGATGAATAGTTATAAGGACAGTTTCCAAATCGAGAATAGGGCTCAATGGTGATTCGCAACTCCTGCGCTCGAATACGCTACCTTGCGGATATTTACAAAACTGCCGAAAAAATTAAAACATTGCGTTCCAAGTGTTCATTTTGGGCAAAACAAACAATTTGTTATGTGTATTTTTTTGTCTTTTTATTTGCGTAATTCATCATTTGGAATCGTCATCCGCAACAGCTTAACATCAAAAATATCTGATATAAACTGTGAGTACACATTTTATTTATATCTTGTTCTGAGTGAATTTGAATAAATATCAGTTTTTCAATTCGATGAAAAAAAGCGGACTTAACAACATTGACTGAACACTAGGGCCATGCTGAAAAATTACTTAACCTAATTCCACATAAATGATTTAAATAACCTTTCTTACTACAGCATCCAACTCAAATGGACAGTATGCAAATAAATTTTCTTGAAAATATTTATTGCAGAACAGATTGAAAAATCCAGAAAGAACGTTAAGAATTTGAACAATAAAAAATAAAAGTTTGGAATTTTTATCGCTAAAATATCGCGCCAACTTAACTTTATTGCTCTTTAGAAACTCATTACCGGTGGAAGAGTTTCGCCAAAAATCTGTTTATAGGGTTATGGTTGTTATGGTTTTAAAATTGTGTGAAAGAATAATGTATCTTGACAAGATTTCGCATATCAATTAAATCATTTCCATGACGAATGAATTAAATGCATGATGATTTCCTTTGATATCCAGTCATATAGTCATCAAGGGCGTATATAAGGGAGGGGCTGAGGGGGCCCGGGCTCCCTCCAAAATCTGGGGGAATTTTTTTTATTAAAGGTAGTTATTTTTGGTTTAGCTGCTCACAAATAATTTCGAAACTTTTAGCTGCAAAAAAAAAAAAAAAAAAAAAAAAGAAGAAGAAATACATATGATCGAGATAACAATAATTATAACAAGTTAGATCAGAGATTTCCGAACTGGGTGCCGCGAAGTCACCATGGTAACAATAACACACTCTATAACAAAAAAAAAAAAAAAATTGACGCACCAAGATCGGACAACTCCTTCCTGGTGCGTCGATTTTTTTGTTATAGAGTTTTTATGTGTAAAACCAGACTAGGATGATGTAAGAAAATTTTAATTCATCAAAGGGTGCCGTGAATCATTAATGCTCGGGACCCTTGCATGGGCGCCCATATGCAAAGTTGAAAGGGGGGGGGCTCAAATATTTTCCCCGTGGAAACTGATTTTAGGACAGATTAGAGTCATTAAAATTTGACATATTTAATAACTTGTTCATTATTGGCTGGAGAAGAAATATTTTACATTTTTGCAAAGAAAAAAGTACTAAAAGCAAGGAAGTTCTAGTTTCAAAAGGGGGGGGGGACTCAAGCCCCCCTATATGGGCGCCCTTGGACCACTGCGTTAGATGATACTAGGCAATGGTGTTCAGAAGGAGTCAGGTAATCCGTACCCCTTACTCAAGAAAAGAACGTCGTCCAACGAAGAAGTCTTGGGAAAGCGAAGTTATTTCAACAAAAAGAAAAGCAAATAATATTGGGGAAAAAAATCTCAATTATTTCAAAAAGAAATCTTTAAATTAAAATATTTTTTTTTTTTTTGTAACAGATGAAGCTCATCCCTTCTCTGTTACAAAATACATCTATTAAGTTCTCCTCTCTTTCTTTCACCCCCCCCTTTTTTTCTTCCTAGTCTGTCTGAAAAGAAGGGTCTTCAAAATGTTTCTCTCTTTAACTCTCATCCCCTGCAAGAAACTTAAAATAAGTTTTTGTTGTTCGGTCGGAGTAATAATGGAAATTGATGTCCTAAAGACGCTTTTATTTAGGCGTTTTTCAGGCATCAATTTCAAAACATTTCTGGAGGAGGGTCCCCGAACCAACACCCCTTCATTATAAGGTTACTACAAAATATAGTCTGAAATTGTGCTTTAAGATTTCAATTTCGAAAAGTTTCGGAGGAAGGTACCTAAAATTTCTCCTTGCCTCTAAACGTCTCCAAAGATGACCTGAAATTGCGTTTTACCTTTCACAGGAGAATTCTCGAACCTTTCCTCTCCATAGATTGCCTAATGTCAGGAAAAAATCTGAATTTCTTTTGAAAAGAGCCTTAAAATAAAAAAATTCAAAAGTTACTGACTATTGATCAGGTTATCTCGTCCAACACCTCCTGTTTCTTTTACCTCCCCCCCCCCGCCTCCCGGGCTCCATTTTTTTTTCTTTTTCATAGTCGGTCTAAAAATAAGAAAGTCTTCAAAATACTACACTTTGCAAACCCCCTCCACCCATTAAAATTTTAAAACCATTCAAGAGCTTTTCAAACCTCCTTTTCAGGGCTTCAGTGTCGAAAATTTTTCAGGGGACAATGCCAAACGCCTTGCCTTCTGAAAGCATCGAAAATCGTTTAAGATTGCTTTTATGGAGCTTCCATTTTGAAAAATGGCCGAACCTCTAACGTTACCAAATACGGTCCATAGTCGCGCTTTTAATACTTCATTTACGAAAAAATTTCGGACGAGGGTCCGACTGCTGCCGCATGAAACTTGAAAATGAAACTTCGAAAAATTCGTGGTAGAGAGCTTTTAAAACCCTCCACCTAGTATCACTGAATATCTCTTGAAAACTTCGTTTTTTAGGACTTAAATTTCAAAATAGTTTTTGGGGAGAACCCCAGAACCGCCTTGCCCGTAACATCAATGAAGTTAGTCTGAAGCTGCGATTTTAGAACTTCAAGTTTGAAAAGTTGGGCGGAGGAATGATTGATTTCCCTCTGTTTTAAAAAATAATCAATCAGGGCAACTTCAAAAAGTCCATTCCTTTCATTACACCAACGTCAACAAATATAGCCTATAATGGCATTTTTAAGATTTCAATTTCTAAAAATTTGCGCCCCCGATTTTTTCCTCCCCGAAGCATTCATTATCAACGACCGTCTAAAACTGCATTCTTAGGACTGCAATTACAAAAAAATTTCCGGGGGTGAACCCCCGGACCCCCTACCCAACAGAAGCGAGAATTGTTTAAGAGTGCCCTCTTAACACTGGTTTTTGGTTGCGCCACTGGGTGACAGTATGAAGTCCTTGCTCCACTTCGAAAAAAGGAAAAGCTCAGAGGGCATTGCTGCTCCCCCCTCCCTCAAAAAAACTGAAGTCACAAAAAAAGGTCGGAGGGGGGGGGGAGCTGAACTTGATTATATGGGCCCCCTCCAAAATAAAAACATATATACGCCACTGATAGTCATAGAAATAAATTATCTAGTGTTAAATGTTCACTTGACAGTCTTGTCACGTATGAGTACTATGTTACAAAAATGTCAACAAATGCCGGAAATGTCACGAAACTGTACATAATATGTACTAATGTATAGAAAAAACGGTACACAATGAAAATGCTGTTCGAAGCGAACCAAAAATTTATGAATTCCGAATTCAACATCGTGAAAATGGCTGCTTCAGAACAACTTACTGTGTGTTCTGCATTAATCTTTTACTTTCGTAATACTTTTTGATTTCTAATCTCTTTCTACATGGGTCAGAATAACCAAAAGACTTTGAAAAATCATTTCAAATGAATAAAGAACAAAAAATCATGCATGCGAACAAAAATTTTTCTCATTTCGTAAGTTTAGAAGCAATTTATACGTTACAGCGTGCGTTTGTTTTAGTTTTTTCATCCGCCATTAGACAGTGACTGCAGCGCCCCCTATAGTTTGTTGGAGTTGCGAATTGAAGGGGAGAAATTATTTCATGATCATCTGCAGTGCGACCATCGGGGCGGTCGTCAGATATTGAAATGCAATGAAACTTAACTGTGACCAATTGCCATTGTTGTGACACCACGGTTCACGTTTGCTTTCCTCTTATCTCGTTAGGCTATTGTGCCTAATTTGCGCTTTTTTCAGTCGCTTCTTTCTTTTTTATTGTACTAAGTGCCGGACCATCTTTGTATTCATAACGAAATATCCGTTAATTTGTGTACTGAAGTTTATCGTACGAATATTGGCGGAAGATTGAACAGTAGTCCACTGAACTCATTTCAACTATTTCATTGCTTTGCTGCGAATGGTAAAACGATCGTGAGTATTTCATCTTTTCAGAAATAGTTATTGCAAAAGTTTTATGTGTATCTTCTTTTTTTTGGGGTCGTCTATAAATGATGTCACCAGGCCCGTATATTTTGGGCAATTAACTGCCTACTGCATTGCTCACCTCCCTTCCCCGAATAATAAACAATTTTTTTCAAACGAGTGACTGCTGTTTGTTTTCAACTGCTTTTGCATTTTTACCGAAATTTTGAATTAATTTGTTTGAATCTTTTTGTTCAATATTAATATTTTTACTTCCTTTTACAAAAAAGGAAGTATTGTATTCGCGAAAAAATTTTCACTCAAAAATCGCCCTTAATTTCCATTTTGCTCACCCCCAAATGAATGTTGAGTTTTTTTTTCGATTCGACCACATGCGGAAAAGTGCCTAAGAATGTATAGACACGCGAAATATCCATTTTGACCATCACCGAGGTAATTACAACGACTTTTCTCGTGACGTCTGTTTGTATGTGCGTATGTGTGTATGTGCGTATGTGCGTATGTATCTCGCATAACTCAAAAATGGTATGTCCTAGAAAGTTGAAATTTGGTACATAGACTCGTAGTGGGGTCTAGTTGTGCACCTCCTATTTTGGTTGCATTCGGGTGTTTCTAAAGGGGTCTTTTGCCCCTTTTTGGGGGGAAATCATTGTTAATTTCGATGCAAACTCAAGTGGTGTTATAATTTGGCGGTCACTTGGCGATATATCGCCAGTCTTTTGGTTGCCAAGTTTTGTCGCCAACTTGGCGAAAAATTTGGCGATTTTTTTTTTTTTAAAATCTGCTTTCAATGTGGCCATTGCTAGTGATATTTAAAGAGTTAGAGAGAGAATCCCATTAAAATTGCAATAATAGGGAAATAGCATTAAATTGGTGTAAAAGGAAGTCATGTGATGCACACATCAGCTCGTTTAAATTACAGGTTAGAGGCTTCTAGGTGGTTAGGTAGATTTTTTTAATTCCGATTTTTGAAAACTTTATTTATAAGTTATGTCAGCAATGAAACAAGGCCCCATATTTTTTTTGCGGTTCAACCAATTTTTTACTTTTAGTCCTAGTTTTAAAAAAAAATTCAAAACTTTTCTCCCGTAGACTACATCTTGGTTTTGAAAGGACTTTCACATAAAATGAAAGAATTGGCGAAAGTTAATGATTCAGCTTTCATTCTGTATTTCTTACAAGCTAGGCTTATGTTTTTCCGATTTTCGGGTTATCTTTTCAACATTTTCTTGATTGTTCCCTGCTTTTAAATTTCTCGAATTTTTCTACAAATTTATTATTGCCCCTTTAACTAATTTTTGCTCATTTGTTTTGATGTATAATGTCTTTAGATTTGTGTTCTGAGCTGAACTGAACTTCTCAGGATTTTTCTTGTTCCAAAAACTGGTCAAAACATTTATTTTGAAAAATATTTCAACCAGTTTCCTAATCATTTCTGGAGAATTTTTAATGCTTTGAATCCTTTTTTTTTTTTGAAGTTCATTTTCTTCCTTTATTTACTGTTGTCAGTTTTTAGGTACTACGAGGGTTTTTACTTAATCTAGTTCTCTGCATGCTGTACTGTAATTTGAATAATTTGTTCACACAGTTTAGTTTTGATAATTAAAATACTTTTTCTACTTATTGCTCCATCTTCAGAATAACATGCAAGGTATTTTCCTCGTAATTAAATGATCAAACAACGCTAATAATCCGCGTTTGGCTTATGATAAGGCGTTGGATTTTGCAGGAATAATGTTTAATTTCTTACTAAAAATGGCATAATTTCAACAATGGGGATTTTTTGCAAGAAAAACATAATTGGTGCATGTTTCATCACTTTTCTCTGATTTTATTTCATGTTTTATAGCTATTTTCGGTCATTTTGGCTCACTTTTATTTTTCCATTATTAGAGTCAGAAAATTTGGTACAAAACTTGTTAAGGACAATGGAGATGTGTTCCTTCATCAGTTGAACTGCACCATGCTATGCTGCAGACACTCGCTGTGAGATAAATTTACTTTATATGCCAGCTTGCTGACACCCTCAGCCAGTAGCAGATTTTAGGGGAGGGGTGGGGGGTGGGGGGGGGGGCATGATCCCCCTCAAAAGGGATGAATTGATTTAACTATTTAATTAATTTTTTTTTATTGACTTCTCTTTTGCATTTTTTAATATCTGTAGTTAATTAAAAATAACACAAAATACACACAGCATATTTTGAATAAAAGCATTTTTGTTTATTAAAGAAGTAATACTGGAGTCAGAGGCCTAGAGTGGCAGAATACATTTAACTAACTCACTGGTTTCGAATTCAAGGGAACATATTGGGATTCGTTCACTAATTCTTCTTTGATAGAATCAATAATTAAAATTTTTTCAAAAAATGTTTAGGCGCACCTAAAAGAGTCATTTTGATCCAGGAACCTATATTTGCTAAATAATGGATTTCTTTTTCATCTTATAAAAAATGCAAAATGAAAGAAATAATATGGTAGCTTCTTGGAAAAACCGTGATTTTTAATCGAAATGGCATGTAGTATCAATATGTTATCTCAAGAACTGTATCATGGCTTTAAGAACAAATCAGCAACTGTTTTGAAATTCACACAGAAGAAATACTTTCTGAATTCTTCAGTAAAACTTATAAATTAATTTCAAAATAACTTAAGTGAGGTATGGGTTTATTTAGTAACATTGCCCTCATGTTATACTCATTATGACAATGTTCTTAAGTAAAGCCTCTCATTGTCTGGCATTTCGGTGACATTATGTTAGGTTTAGTATTTAAATGACTTGAAACGTTAACGATATTTTTTGTCCACATTCAACGTATATTAGTGCAGCATAATATTCATGTACAGTAAAACCTGTAAAGTTGACCACCTGTCTATGTTGACCGCTTTTGTCAGGAACGGAATGAGTCCTATCTTGTATAATGAAGGAAAACCTCTGTAACTTGACCACCTTTCTATCTTGACCGCCTGTCTATCTTGACCACTAATGTTCCCGAAATTTGGTTTGGAGTATTGTAAAAAACCCTTTGTAAGTTGACCACTTGGTTTATTTCTTAAAACCTTATTTAGCAAATTATTTTATTTTATTATTATATTTTTTATCGCTTTCCAAGAATATTTTTGATGCCAGACCAGCATTTTACCAACTAAATAAAGCAGCAGCATAACTAAACTTCCTTGTAAGCAGGGGTGCTGAGAATGTTTTTAACACCAACCAACATTTCCCCCAATCTGTATGAAAATTTCCTCAAAATTTTAAAATGTGCTATATGTTTCAGATAAAAATTCATTCCTATTATTATCCTATCCTATCCTATCATTATTTCCTATCCTTAGGTAGAGATAGTTTTGGGGGGAAAAACAAAAGCAATTGCATCTTTAAAACTAATAGAATGAACTAGTAGCCTTAGAACTCGGTATCTAAAATGCAAATTAAGTAAATGCATGTAAGTTTTAATTAAAATATCATATCTACATTTATTTTAAATGTAAATTATTATCCAACAAATAGTTGATGAAAATATAAAGAGTGGTGATGCAAAAGAAAATGCATTCAAAAGACACTTGCAGAAAAAAAAATTGAATTTTTCTTTTTTTTAAAATCAAATCAGCAAAAATTTCCCCAAATGGTTCAAATTTCCCCCGATCCTAGATCGCCGGATCGGACATATTCTGCACCCGTGCTTGTAAGTTTAACCACATTGGAAAACTACTAAGAACCCTTTTATTCTCCAAACTTGTTTTTCTTTTGTTGTTTTATTTGAGATTACCTTTTGTACTCTCTGTTCAATGAAAACATGTGTCAGTAGAAAAGTACAAAGTATTTTTTCCAGTTGCAATATTTTGTGGTAACACTGGAATTGTGCTACAGTAAAAGTTACTTGCATTGCAGTATTTCTGGTGCAAGGAATTAAGAAATAGGACATTTTCATTTTCAACTGCCTTCTTGAACTAGGAGAGTCCAGCTTGTTGCTCTTTGTGTTATAGTTTTTCATAAAATGGCTTCAAAAAGAAAGTTAGTGGAACTTGAGATTGATAAAAAGTATGAAGTATTAAAATTAATTCAAAAGGGAGAAATCCAGAGAAAATTAGCTGACACATATGGAATTTCCAAAACTAATGTGTAATAAGTGCGCCAAACTTCAATAAAGAGTTATTTTGTTGAAAAGTACATCATCATGGTTATAAATGTATTAAATGTCTATGAGGAAAAAAAAAGCGAAAATTTTGTTATTTTTGATTAGCTATGAAATTTTAGGAACTATTAATATCAAATAACTTTTTATAAACAATTTTCTTTTGATCAATTTATTGAAATTTTAAATTTACATGACACATTATACGTCATTCTGAGAAAATAACCTCTAAAAATATTTGAATAACATTTAAAATTATTGTTTCAAACTAATGTTAAACAATGAAAGTGAGTTGAATGGAAATAGTAAGTGTCAATTACTCAAAAAATGAATAAATGGTGCAAGAAATGACGAAAAAAAAACATTACCCCCTTTAAAAGTTGACCACCAAAGTACTGCACCACAAGTGGTCAACTTACACAGGTTTCACTGTACTCAGAAGTAGATTCATTGACCTAAAGAAATCCTGAAAAAAAAAAAAAAAAAGAAAAAAACTAAATAAATAAATATAAAAAAACTAAAATCGAGTTATTAAATTATGTTATGAAACATCAAATGTGGAGTTGGGGGGTGGGAGGCTATTCAATTTCCCGGGCCACTTCCAAAAGATTTTTCTGTATCTGCCCCTGCCCTCAGCTTCAATGAGATAACATCAGCCTTCAGCTTGTTTATTCACTATTCCTGACTGAGGAGATTTAACAAGAAAGACTCAGGATAAATAACTAGGCTGTCTGGTATAGTCATGTAGTTACTGCTACTTGTATACCTTACTCTGTTTTTTTTTTTTTTTTAATTTGATTTTGTCCTCTAATTTCATTTAATCAAAACTTTGACTGGAATTCTCGAATTTGGAGATGATAAAAATCTTTATGTGGTTTAAAATTGTATGTTAATCAAAATAAAAGTTCAAAAGTTAATGACTATGTTTTGTCTAAGATTAAACAGAAAATGTATTTGTGGTATGACTCCAAGAAGAGTGAAAATAGCATTATACTGAATTTTAGTAATTTATATTAAAAAAGTCTATGATTAAATTTGGCACTGACGCAGCATTGCTAGTGACATACATTTGTTAACGTGTCAAAATGATTAAAATTAAAACCATTTAATGATTAATAGTCCTGCTGGAGGGGGGGGGGGGGGAGGGGTGTGCAATGACTTTTTTTGCACCACTCTAGCAGATATCCCACAAAAGCCAGACTTTTTGTCGGATGTCTTTTCATCCATAAGCTCATTTTTTACTTCCTTTTACAAAAAAGGAAGTATTGTATTTGCGAAAAAATTTGACTCAAAAATCGGCCTTAATTTCCATTTTTCTCACCCCCCCCCCCCGAATGAATTTTGAGTTTTTTTTTTCTACCCGATCACACGTGGATACATGCCTAAGAATGTACAGACGCCCGAAATATCCATTTTGACGACCCCCGAGTTAATTACAATGAATTTTCTCGCGATGTCCGTATGTACGTATGTGTGTATATATATGTGCGTAAAAACCTATTTAAATTGCGAAAATAAAACAAAGCGTTTTCCCTTTTTTTCTCAAATAAAAAAGTACAGAAATAAAGAATTTAAAAAAACAAAACTATGCGTGAAGCATGATCCGAGAGATTATTAAACAAGAACAGCGATACTCAACTTAATCATATTACAATTCTTAGTTCAGAAAATGTTTCAATTACTATTAAGTTCAACAGCCAGTACTGAGTCTTTATTTGCAATCTGACCTCCTAATAAATGAATTTTTGGGCTTCATTAAATGTCGATGTTTTAGCATTTTGCTAAATTTTTTTTTCTAATTTTAGCTTTTTTGCTAAAGAAGTTTTAAACTCAGCTTAAACCCTGCCGTATGTATGTGTGTATGTATCTTGCATAACTCAAAAACAGTTTGTCCTAGAAAGTTGAAATTTGGTACATAGACTCCTAGTGGGGTCTAGTTGTGCACCTCCCCTTTTTGGTTGCATTTGGATGCTCCAAAGGGAGTCATTGTCAATTTCGATGTAAACTTAAGTTGTGTTATAATTTGTCAGACACTTGGCGATATGTTGCCAGTCTTTTGGTCGCCAAGTTTTGTTGCCAATTTGTCGACAAATTTGAGATTTTTTTTCTTTTCTTTTAAAATTTGGTTTCAATTTGGCCACTGTTGGTGATATTTAGAGAGTAAACAATTCAATCACGTTAAAATTGCCAATAATGGGGAAATGACATTAAATTGGAGTAAAAGGAAGTCATGTGATGCACACATCAGCTCATTTTGCATTGAAAAAGGCGTTCATGTAACGCCTCAAACACGAGTTTGCAGCAATCTGCAATTTGTGCTTTTTGATGTTGTCATTTCTTACTTACATAGACTAATAATAAGAATAGACCGAGCTATGGCAACCCTTTTGCTGCTCATAAACCAAACCATGTGACTGGTGGATATCCTAGCAACAGCGGGCGTTAATCATAGCAGACGATCAACGCCAGCGCGAAATAAAATAAATAGAATTGATGGAACACGGAAGAATGATCTTTTATGGAGTCCGATTTGTAAATTTGTTATTCTAAGTTGTAAATATTTTGTTAATATAGTGAGTTTTTCGTTTAGAAAGTACTGTGCATTTTCTTTAGTCAATTTCAATAACTCTCTAAGCAATTAAATATTCAAGCGCCCAAATAGAATCGGCAAACGGTAAGATTTTTACCTACAATTTCAATTTAAGATTAGTAAATTTTTGCGTTAACGGAAAACGTTTATGCCATTTCGTTCACGCCAACGCTGACAGCTCCAAATGAAATAAAAGTTACCGAAAACTGATCAAAAACTATTACTAGTGTCAAAATAATGCATAACTAAAAAAAAAAACCTGTTCAATCTCTGCACTTGGAAATTTTTTTTAAATGAAAACACATTGTCTTAAAATACATGTCGAGTGTCAAACTATAGATAATGCTGCCATCTAGCAACCATGCTGCCAAAGTCTTCGCCAAGCCCTTCCACTAGTCACGTGATACATCTATGAACCAATTTTCGTCATCAGCAAGAATGAAAAAGCTCGGTCTACTCTTATTATTAGTCTATGCTTACTTACTTTACTTTAGCTTCTTTTATTTGTTGAATTAAAATAATGTTTGGATTTTTTTATAGCGCATCATTTTCAAAATCTAAATTAGTCAAAAAAACCCCTTTTTTTGATGCATGAAATAAAATTTCATAAAACTTAGGATCACTTGTTTAGGTACTTTTGTTGCTAATATTATAGTTTTAGACAGGTTTCGATTAAAAATTTAGGTTTTTGACCTTTGTGTCAAAAAGGGGTGTTTGATATGTGGGTAAAAACTGGTTAAAACCGGATAAAACCACCGAATCTCAAAAACTTGCCAACCCTGCTTTTTATACGTACAAGAAAAAAGGCTTAAGTGAACTTTTTTGTTTCTTTGTTTTTGGAATTTTTTGAGATTTTGTTTTTTAAATATTTTTTTACTTCAGGATATTTTTAGAAAACATCCTTAATTATTCACATGTGCTTGTATAGGGGAGGGGAGCACTTGTGCACAGGCCTGGAGCACATATGAACATGACTAAAACCACAGGACAAGCACCATATTCTAAAGAAGTGCTCTTTAATATGAAACATATAAGTATATAACAAATACATTGAAGGGTTTGAACCTATACTTCGTTACTTTAAATTGTACAGTAATTGTGTCAAGTGTATGTGTAAATAACATTTTAATGTTTTGATTATTTTAATTATATCTTGCTTTTAAACTTCTTACATAGTTTAACAATGTATTTTATAATAATTTTAAATTTCAGTTTTTAACATAATGAAAATATTTTGTACCTTTTTATTTTCTGTGTAAGTATTCTATAACACTAAATTGTAGACCATTTCTTTAGTAACAAATGAATATAAAGATGATAAAACTAAATAAAAAATATTCGATAACTAGAAAGTCACCCGTCAGGATATGACTCGTGAAAGTTGCTTCTACATTTGAACGAAGCCATTGCCTTTTGGTGATATTTTGATGGTTGAAGTTTTAACCCTAAGTCCAGGAGATTAACTCTTAACTCAGTAGGTAGTGCTCATTGATGACCATTTTTTCATCTACACAGTCTTAGCAGTAATTCAGTTAAGGGACCAGATCGAGTTCAGCCTTGTCCTGATAAAGCTTTTCCCTGCATGTCGAACATTACTGCAACTACTGTCTTACTACTTTTGCACATTTGTGCTCTTAATGTTGTTTTATTTGCTTTTAAAAATTATTTATGTTTGACAGAAGAGTAGAACTATAACAGATCGATATAATTTGTTTCAACTCCAACTTGATTAATCATACCTTTTATTTATTTGGTTATTTTTAATTTCAAAGTAACTTTTTTGTAAAATTTTTGACCCAAACAAAATTTTTTTATAATGGGTAATTAAATTTCAGCTGGAATTTTGTCTTAGAAACTATTTTATGTTCATGGAGGTCTATACTACTATTCCAACGAGTTCAAAATTTATCACGTGTGTGTCGGTGGTTCTTCTTAAAACATAATTGGTACTCGGCCGAGTGCTACTGCATATTGGCCGTTCCCAAGCGATAATTCTGTAATTCACGCTAGAGCTTGTTTTCTTCCGTTCTCGATAGATGGCGCCAACACTTTTTCATCATAAATTTTTTTTGCGCTTCTTTCAAAAATGTCTTGTATCTTTTGAAGTTTTAACCATGGATAGCTTACCATCCGGCTTTACTTATTCGAATATTAATATTACAAACGATCAAAACGAAAACTTAACTTTCAGAGTAAAAGAAATCTGATGAAAATGCTGCACATGTAAGTTTTAATTTTTTTTTCTTAGTTTAATTGCGAATAATTCCGAAAAAAAAAATGTTATTAAAGGGACAGAACAGCCGATTTAAAATATTGGAATTAAAAAAAAATGTGACAGTTCATGTGCCTAAAAGTTTAACGTTGTAATTAAAAATTTAATCAACGGTCTAATTGATACAACTGTATCAATTAGATAACATTATATGCAGAATTCGGGGGGGGGGGAGTACATATATATATATATAGTGTGAAATGTAAGTTAGAACAGCTCTTTTACAAAAGTACTCCAATAGGATTTCTAGTTTTTTTATTTATTTTTTTTTTTTTGCAAAACACACACGCACACACATATATACGTATGCCAATTATTATTATTATTTTTTTGCTGGTGGGCGTGTGTTCGCTTCCTTTTTTTTGGGGGGGGGGGACACATTCACCCTTAGTTTTATTTACCCATGTTTTGTAGCATTTTTTAAAATTAATTTTCTGTTTAGTTCGTTCTTTAAGTTTTGTTGTTTTTTCCACCAGTACTTACATGTTCTTTACTTAATTGCTATGTTGGACCTTTTTAGGTTAAAGATTTTTTAGATTGTGTTTTAATAGAAATTGAATAATTTCTCTTTTGAATGGCTTATACAGACGTAACTTAAATATGCTTGTTAATTTTATACACAGAACTGGTTACATCAACCGATTCTGATCCGCCGGTCGAAATGGGATCCGAAAACTGCTGGAAACGACAGTCCGTTTTCGAAAGGTATAGGCAATTTTTTACTTTAACTTTTTGATCGCCAGAAAAAAAAAGTCTTTGTTCAGTAGAAATATTATTCTAAACAATCGGGACCGAACCCCATTCGGATAATTAGAACCAGAAAATGTTCTATTTAAAAAAAATAATTGAGTGTATGTGATGTTACTTAGTTGTAAAATATTTTATTAAAAATGAAATAATAAAGTAAAATTGCAAAATTACTGAATAATTATTTGAAAATGTGTGGTGTGGGACTGATATTACACTAAAAAAATTATTATTTAAAAATGAATAAATAGAAAAATAAAATAAAAATGAATTATAAAAAAAAAAATTCTGAACAAATTTTCAGAACTTATAAAAATTCTCCCTTAAATTCAAAAAATCCCCCCTGGAATCTGAAGTAAAGGGGGACATTCCCCCTAGAAATTTTACCCTATTTCAAACCCTGTTATATATACATTTAAATGAAAGTAACTTGTCTTCGTATTGTAACTGTCAATTTAGCAGTGCATCCTGTATGCTTTGAAGGACCATCCCCAGAAACTTTTCTGTCTGTCTTATGCACACAGCGATAGCTGATTTTGTATTTATTAAATTTCCCTGATTTCGGATATGTTGTTGCAACACGTCAAGTATTTTTTGTATTTTCACTGTATTGCTGTAACCAGTTCTGTGTATAAAATTAACAAGCATATTTAAGTCAAATCTGTATAAGCCATTCAAAAGAGAAATTAATTCAATTTTTATTAAAACACAAATACAATCTAAAAAATCTTTAACCAAAAAAGGCCCAACATAGCAATTAAGTAAAGAACATGTAAGTACTGGTGGAAAAAACAACAAAACTTAAAGAACGAACTAAACAGAAAATTAATTTTAAAAAATGCTACAAAACATGAGTAAATAAAACTAAGGGTGACTGTGGACTGTGTTCCCCCTCCCCCCAAAAGGAAGCGATCACACCCCCACCAGCCAAAAAAAAAAAAAAAAAACCATTGGCATATATATATATATATATATATATATATATATATGTGTGTGTGTGTGTGTGTTTTGCAAAAAAAAAAAATAAATGAATAAAAAAACTAGGAAGCCTATTGGAGTACTTTTGTAAAAGAACTGTTCTGACTTACATTTCACACTATATATATATACTCCCCCCCCCGAATACTGCATATAATGTTATCTAATTGATATAATTGTATCAATTAGACAGTTGATTAAATTATTAATTACAACTTTAAACCTATAGGCACATGAATTGTCACTTTTTTTTAAATTCCAATAATTTAAATCGGCTGTTCTGTCCTTTTAATAACTTTTTTTTTCGGGATTATCCGCAATCAAATTAAGAAAAAAAAATTTAAAACTTACATTTGCAGCATTTTCATCTGTGATTTCTTTTACTTTGAAAGTTAAATTTTCGTTTTGATCGTTTGTAATATTAATATTTGAATAAGTAAAGCCGGATGGTAAAATATCCATGGTTAAAACTTCAAAAAACACAAGACATTTTTAAAAAGAGCACAAAAAACATAATGAAAAAGTAATGGCGCCATCTATTGAGCACGGCAGAAACCTAGTCGCAGTGTGGATTACAAAATTACCGCTTGGGAACGGTCAATATGCAGTGCTACTCAGTACGTCTGTAATTAAAATACTAGAAAAAATTATCTCTTTGGAAAATGAAGGAATGCCAATATTTTACTTTTAAGAAAAACAAATTTATTTAAAAAATGTGTCGTTAAAGCAAAATTTGCCGTCCCTAAAAATTTTGCCTCCCTAGGCAGCTGTCTACCCCCTATTGAGAAATTGGGCCCTGATTCTGACTCAATATATTAAAGTATTTATCTCATTATTTTACAGGTTAACGGAATGTTTAATGTTTTGGCGAATTTTTTTAATGATACTTTTCATGTTATTGAATATTTTGTTTTTGTTTTTTATTTGCCACATTAATTTGCATTCATGGAACTTTTAGCCTGGATTCATGGCTAGTGTCGTTAAAAACTCCATTAAAGAGACAAAATAATGTATAATTATCACCAAGTAATATTTTTCCGTGTAACTTTGACTAAACATGGCAATAATAAATAAAATGAAATATGTATAATCGTTAAGATTAAAAATGTGCTGTGACTCAAATATCATAGAGTTGATCAGAATTTTAACACAGAAACATTTGGTTATAGGAACTGTGATGATTTTTCAGTGACGGTTTGAAAAATATAGGAGTTGAATCGTGTGATGCATTCTCAACGCTCTGGTTAAAATATAGGAAGGAAAAAAAAGGGGGGGGGGGGAATTTGCCATCAATGCTTAGAAAAAAACAATTTTATGCCTCAAAATTTAAACTTAAACTTGTTTGAATTTTTTAAAATTTCAAAAATTCAGTTATTGTCATTAGTATAGGTATAAACGTTGCATTTTACAGATTACCAGACTAAATCCCCCAAAAGGGGGCAATGGACCTCGTAGAGGACAAAAAAATAACATTATGCAAATTCCTGAGCCGTAAAGGACCTTTGTGCCAATTGGGCAAAAATCCGATTTCAACTACATTTTTTGTTTTGTTTTTCTGTTTTTTTTAACCATTTTATTAGAATTTTTTTCTGTTGTTATTTACTTTTAAATACTTTCAGCTGCTTTCCTTTTTATGTGTAGGTACTGGTATATACCAATTCAAGCTCTTTGAAACTGAACGTTGCATCCCAGACATCAGGAGATTCCGTTTCGATGCAAGCGATTTTCAAACTTGTAGAAAGAAAAGCACTCTAGAATTTTTAAAAATTTGGAATCTAAGAGTACACTTTGAGCACAGCCTATGTTTAAACACCTTTTACGCAGGGTACTTAAAAATGCAGGGTACGAAAGTCTTATTTATATGCTTTTATGAAAGCATGCTACTGAAAATGTAAACTTAGAGGCATTGAAAGACAATCGATGTTTTCATTAGATTTTTAAGGAAATTCCATAATCTTGTAAGTATTCTCTAAAGACACGGCTTAACAAAAGAAATTTAGCGAACTTATCCTGAATACATTTGGTGAATTATAAAACTGCTCTGGTAAATGTAAAATTTGACGATTTACATGCTGAATTGAACAAAAGAAGAAGCAGTGCAGAAGTTTTGTGCTTAACTTAGACAGGTGGTCAACTTATAGGGGTCGATATATATGATAAAGAAGTATTTCTGTACTTGACAACTTCGACAGGTGGTGTACTTATAAATGTGGTCAACTTTGCAAGTTTTATTGTTTAAGGTTTGTGTAAAGAAATATCATATAATTTAACTTAACTAGAATCTGCATTTCAGCTACTACTTCATCTGAAAAAATAATCATCAAATTTTTTTATTATTTTGCAATGTCAGTTGCTGTAAATACTAACTCAAATGCGCATGAAACATTGTGTGCTAAAAAGAAACCATGTACTTGTTGCCAGTATTGTAAAAAGACTTTTTCTAAGAATTCTGAACTAATAACTGACTTGAGAATACACACAAATGAAAAACAATTTTCTTGCGAGTACTGTGTAAAGGCCTTTTCTCAGAGTTCAGATTTGAAAAGACATTTAATGATACACACTAATGAAAAACTATATTCTTGTGACTACTGTCTAAAGGCCTTTTCTCTGAGTTCTACTTTGAAAAGACATTTAATGATACACACTAATGAAAAACCATATTCTTGCGAGTATTGTAAAAAGACATTTTCTCAAAGTTCAAATTTGATTATGCATATGAGGACCCACGCTAATGAGAAACCATATTCTTGTGAGTATTGTAAACAGACATTTTCTCAAAGTTCACATTTGATAATACATTTGAGGACACACACCAATGAGAAACCATATTCTTGTAAGTGTTGTAAAAAGACATTTTCACAGAGTTCTAATTTTAAAACTCATTTGAGGACACACACTGATGAGAAACCATATTCTTGTGAGTTTTGTAAAAAAGCATTTTCAAATAGTTCTAGTTTGAAAAAACATTTGAGGATACACACTAATGAGAAACCATATTCTTGCGAGTATTGTAAGAAGACATTTTCTCAAAATTCAAATTTGATTATGCATATGAGGACCCACACTAATGAGAAACCATATTCTTGTGAGTATTGTAAACAGACATTTTCTCAAAGTTCACATTTGAAAGCTCATTTGAGGACACACACTAATGAGAAACCATATTCTTGTGAGTATTGTAAACAGACATTTTCTCAAAGTTCACATTTGAAAGCTCATTTGAGGACACACACTAATGAGAAACCATATTCTTGTGAGTATTGTAAACAGACATTTTCTCAAAGTTCACATTTGAAAGCTCATTTGAGGACACACACTAATGAGAAACCATATTCTTGTGAGTATTGTAAAAACATATTTTCTCACCTTTCAAATTTAAAAACACATTTGAGGACACACACTAATGAGAAACCATATTCTTGTGAGTATTGTAAACAGACATTTTCTCAAAGTTCACATTTGAAAGCTCATTTGAGGACACACACTAATGAGAAACCATATTCTTGTGAGTGTTGTAAAAAGACATTTTCAGATAGTTGGAATTTGAAAGCTCATTTGAGGACACACACTAATGAGAAACCATATTCTTGCGAGTATTGTAAGAAGACATTTACTCAAAGTTCAAATTTGATACAACATTTGAGGACACACACTTATGAAAAACCATATTCTTGTGAGTAATGTAAAAAAAACATTTTCTGGTTTTTTTTTTTTTCAAATTTTAAAATACATTTGAGGACACGCACCAATGAAATCTACACTTGCGATGTTTGTGAAAGATCATATTCTCCGTATACACAAATGAAAAGACATTTTAGGATACATACGAAAGAATAACCGTGACAGTACTGTAAAAAGGCATTCTCCCACAGTAATACATCTGAAGACACACACCAAATCGAAACCATAAATCTGGTGAAGAGTCCTTTAGTGGTCCTTCATCTTTAAAAGTACATTTGAGACAACAGAAAACCCTTGTGAGTTTTGTAAAAAAAAAAACTCTTATCTTGAAAATAGTCTTTGAAGTAGTTTTTGAGAATATACAGTGAAGACGAAACACCATACTTGTGTTTTTTGTGAAATAACATTTTTCTCAAATTGACATTGGCTATAACACATTTAGGGATCGATAGGAGAATATGGGGCATAGTGAAATTGAATATGAAATCTTCTGTGCTTTTAGTGCCACCTATATGGTAATTTTTTAACTATGTAGTTGCTCATGTAATCTATCAAAATCAGAAAAAAAAAAAATACCAAAGAATCAGATTTTTTTTTAAATAACCATTTGGGTTTTTTATTTATTTATTTTTTAAATTTTTTTTTAACTAAATGTTTTTTTCCCAAATGTTTCCATAAATTTTACATATGATTACAGGGTTCGTACGCTCCTTCAAAACTCCTCCAATACTCCTTCATTTATGAAATTTTTTTGAAGGGCCCTTCAAACTCCTTCATTTTGGTTTTAACTCCTTCAAATTTCCTTCTTTTTTAGTTCAAGACTACATATCTTCCTCTATAACATAAACTTAAAATACTTCGATTGACAACTAACTTCGTCACAAAGGCGATTTTAGTGTAGTAATTTCGTGCATTTTATTTTTTTCGATTTACAAATTGGTCATAGTTAATTCATAAAAGTTGAAGGTGAGAATTTTATTAGAAGACTAAGACATTTCATAAGTGAAGTAAAACATGCTTAAATCGTGCTTGGCTATTTTTTCAAGTTTTATGATTATTGTTTTACCCTCCACCCCACTCTGAGCAGCAAAAGTCAGATTGTCTAATTATTATTTAAATATTTAAAAATACATAAGTAGATGTATTATGTTAAGTAACTGCGTCAAAAAACCCCAATAGGGAAGTTTTCGATTTTTCAATTTTATTTTTATATGATAGAGTAACATGTATGAACATCATAGGTGAAAAAATTTTTGCGATACGATAAATAGTTTTTTTAAAATTAATTTTTAAAGTTCAAGCGCCTGTGACATCAGATGGCATAGGAAGTGACGTCCGATAGGAGAGAAACGCTAGCGAACCGGTTCCCATGTCATGGGAGAAATCGAAGAACGTGCATTCGACTTCGAAGATGAAACGTAAAAGGCTTATCTCCTCGCGTTTCTGGAACATTAAACCTCTCATCCTCTCGGAAATATTCGAATTTTACCATTGATATTATTTGAGGAAGATTATTTAGATTGTGCTTTAACGAATCCGGCCTCCATAGTGTGTTCAAAAGGATTATTGAATTTCTAAAAAATAAAAACATCAGCGCGCTCAAAATGTCCGTAGCGAAAACAAGGGATCTTCGGCGGAAGGCTGACCATTCGCGCCCTGTGACGTAGGCTCGTGACGTTTCAGAAGAGCGCACTTTTGCGCGTGGATTTTTAAAAATTCATTAAAAATCAACCACGGTGTTTTAAAATTCGGCGATGGTGAAATTTTTAGTTTTGAGGGTCAATTAACAATATGCAATAGCCAAAATATGAACATTTAATAGGTTGCAACTTCCCTATTGTTTAGTTAATTGTAGTTATGATATTGTAAAAAGGGTCATCCACAAGTGATGTCATGCTTTGAGGAGGAGACAGACTCATGAAATTGTGACAAGGAGGAGAGAGAGGGTGAAAAAAAGTGGCATCACACAGTTGTTGTGGCAATATGTTTGTAAAAAATATGACGTGACAAGAGGAGGAGTTTGGGGTGAAGTGTGGCACTTTGTGATAAAGGGTGCTGATGGTCAAATATATTGAAAAAAAAAGCGTGACATCATTTAATGACACTCCATTAGTACTCCTTCAAAATCTCATTTTATTCCTTCAAAACGCCTCCAAAATTCCTTCATTTTATTTCTGAAATTGAGTACGAACCCTGGATTAGAAAATGTGAAATCCATAAATAAAAAAAAAATGCAAAGTTTTAGTTTAGAAATAAATTTCAGGTTAATAAATTTGCAAATTTTTTTTTAATGTTTCACGAATTTGCTGAATAATTTTTCTTTTCTTTCTTAAATCGATGCAACTTTTCTTATCAGGTACTTAAGTATATGGCAAACCAACTTATGTTTTTCTGAAATTAGATAGAGAAAAAATTCAAGTATTTTGTTTTCTTTATCTATTCATTTATTTTTCTTTAATTTCTCTTTCAATTTCAAATTAGCGCAAAGAGCAGATTTCAGCCAAAACTTCATTTTACTGCATAAGTTGCTTAATTACTTATGAGTCATAGGGATAAATCATGTATCATTTAAGCAATCTGTAGTACAGTACAGAACCTTTTATCCGGGAACCAAAAAACTGGGAAACCAGAAAACCGGCAACTTTTTGCCAATTTTCCCGCCATTTTTCAAAAATACGCATTTTTGGCAATTTTTGAAAAACTAAGCATTTTTTCGAAATACCTAAAAGAATATGAACGGTATCTTAATAAATACCATATCACTCAAGTATAACAGGGGAAAAAGTTAACAAAACTGAACTTCTAAGGGTTATTCTTTAAGCGAGACAAATTTTCCGAAATATTTTCTTGAATTAAAAAGTACTCTCGTAAGTCCAAAATTTTCATGTTTTATTCCAACTGAAACCTAAAGAAATAAATATTGTCATATTCTAATGCAATATTTTATTGTGAATGGCCTTAAATTAAAATATTGCAGTTTAGAGCGAAAGGGCGGGAAATGCCGAAAACCAGATTCGCGAATTTCCGGATAGCTGATCGTGGAATCTGGAAATCGTTAAACACAAGACTGTAATGAGGCTGTAAGAACTCATAAATCAAATTTCTATTCTTATTAACTTAATATAAAAGCAATAGTTATCAATAACAATCGTAATCACAAATACAACATCTTTACAAAAAAAAAAAAAGAAAGCAATACGTTTATGAAAACAAATGTTTTCATACACTACAGTAGAAAAATCGCACATTTACGTTCAAAAAAAATTTTTTTTTTTTAATTACCAAACAGTGTGAATGTCTCAGGTCTTATGAATAAGTTAAATTTTTTGGTGTTTGAATTATTCTCTCACGATAGTAGTTTTTAATATTTCTATATATATATATATATATTTATAGTAATTTAAGTTTTCTAAACAATCGGCCAATAGCGCTTTTTAGCGATCCAGAAAACCGGGAAATTCAAATATCCGGGATAGCGATGGTCCCGAACTTCCCGGATAATTGGTTCTCTATTGTATATATAAATCTGAACTGCTACGGAATATTTCAATGACGAGAGAAAAAAAGAAATTATTTTTTGGCATCCAAGATAGACCATGCAATCAGAGAAAGAAAAAAAAAAAGATGTATAAAAATTTTGAAAGCAGAAAATAGCAATGCAACTGTATGCTGTTATTAAAAAATTTAATGTCAAATTTTCACCTTTCAAAGAAATTTTTAAAATCCTAATATAATAAAAGAATGATGTATGAATGGTAGAAGATGAAATAAACATTATTTTTTGATATTAAAATGTCTTTATTATTGAAATGTGTTAAAAGATTAGTTTCATTATTTTGATTTGTGTTGTAAAAAATACTGAATAAATTACAATTGGAAAATTTTATCAAAACTTGTCTTTTTATTTGAGGGTTTTAGTTGAGATGATTCTTTTAAAAAAGAAATTGTATTCTGAGAGTGAATGCATTAATCCAGGAGAAATTATGTCCACAATGAAAAACATAATGGTTTTCTCAAAGCCCTTTTGTCCTATTTGTATGAGTCTTAGCAATGATACATTACGTAAATTATTAGATGATCTGTATCTTTTTTAAAAAAAATCTTTAAACAAAATGTGTTGGGTCTTTTGATTTTTAAAATTGTGAAATGTACAGACTTGCGATTCATTTGTAGATACTGCAAAATATTTTTATGCTCAGAATACTTGATTTAAATTTCACTTTTATTTATATACTAGTGGTACCCTCACGGCTTTGCCCGTAATAGAAAATTAAAAGGTCTTTTGGTTCGCCTGTATATTTACAAATAATGTATGGTGAATTTTCTCGCCAATTGACTTGTGCCCATGTTACAGTTCCACGTTATGATAATTTAGTAATTTACTCGTCCATCTTATGATAATTTTGTTCTTAAAATTGGAATAGAAAAAGAACCACATAGAATTTTCGAAAAGTCGCTTCGAGGTGCACGCCCCCATGCTACAAAATAACTTTGTGCCAAATTTCATGAAAATCGGCCGACCGGTCTTGGCGCTATGCACGTCACAGAGATCCGGACAGAGAGACTTTCAACTTTATTATTAGTAAAGATTTTTTGTCGAAAGCTATTATTGTGAAGATTTTATTCTTTGTTATTTATAGTTATATCTTAACTCCCACAGTAAATATATTTCTTTGATTATTCATTTGTGCCAAGGTCATTGTTTAAATCTTATGGTTCTTGTTTCGTAGTTAAAGGTTTACAAGCAATATATCCCCCACAGAAAGCTCGACTTATGAGGAAATGAAATTACGAGGTTTTATTTTTAATTCAAGTAATTAGGTTCGAATGTGAACATTGTTGTTGTTATTGTGTGCCAGCCAGATTGGCAATTTGGGATGCGCTGCTTCACTTTTCCAATAGTACCGTAATTTTGGGTGACGTCCGACTTCCATAATACACACATGCCATAAGGACCCGCTTATAGGGTAGGCAACCGTTCACAGCATAACAATACGTTCACACAAAGTAAGGACGAGGACTGGAGAGAGTTCAGAGGTGTGAAATTTATTAGACTCAAGGATAACACCATTGAGAAGGAATACTAATGGAGGGAGCCATAGCAAATGTCTCAGTGAAATAAGCCAGAGACCCAATGTTCCACAGGTCAGGTGACTTGTTTGGCTCGGAAGTTGTCGCGTTTTGGCACGCAATCGCTCTTTTGGCATTAAATATTTTTCAGACGACGCGACGGCGCTTATTATAAAGTCGGGGCTACAAATCAGAGCAACTCTGGCTCCAACTCCTTTACCGCATGATAATAAATAAATAAATAAGGGGTACAAATACAGGCCTAACATTCATACTCCCTCTCCCCACTTCTTTCCGGATTTTAAAATATAACGTAATTGCATTTTTCATGCATTTTGATGCTTATTCCCTGAAATGACGGGCATGTACAAATAGTTTAAAGTGTTCTGTTATTCACTGAAAATTTACGGATTCATATGTATTGTAATCAATGTTTTGAAATGATTTTATACGCAGGCATACTTCTATTTAAATTGAAGCATAAAAATAGCAAATCTTTATTATTGCGCATCTGCTGTTCACAGGAGCTTGGCGAGAAGATACTTGCCAACAAAGCAAATGTACACAAAATGCGTAAGAGCCGTTAAAATAATTACTAGTTAAGTAAAAAGTGTTTTTATGGAACTAAAATGTTACTTGCACTCAAGATATACAATGTTTTATAACTTTTATAGGTAAAATAAGTACAAAAATTTAAAAATTATTGGCAACTGTGGAATATGTACACGCTGAATGCATATAAATGTTATTTTTTCTTTATTTAGAAGTAAAAAACATTCGTACATGCTAGGGAAAAGTTACTGGACCTCCTGGTGTGGCGTTTTCCTCACAGTTTACAATGCTAGAATACTGCACTATTACTATAAATCTAATTTTTCCCTTCTACAGTTAAAGGTTGTTATCGTGCATGGCTTCAGCTAATGAAAACTTCTTCAGCGGTTACGGTCAACTCGAAATTGCTCCCCAGGTTACATGGTACTGTTGCCATATCGGTATAGTAGGGTTGCACTCTCTCCATCTATTCCTTCTCAATGGATAACACCCGCCGTTACATTCTCTTGTTGTTTCCAAAACTGTTTCTGCAGCTGTGAGTGGTGTGAAGTTTTTTTTTTTGTGTGTTTTTGCGCTAGAATCACCAAAATGACAAGTTTATAAGTTATTTTGTGTCACACACTGGTTGCCGGAAACAGTTTTAATGTTTGTTTTGACCTTTTCCCCTTTAAGCATCGATTTTGGTGGATTTTGTGAAATGAGTAAGCTACCTGACCTCTCACCTCGCAAGAACGCACTGGTTATGTATATTGTTACAAATCCTGTAAATAGTAATTATTGTAGGAACGTAACCTGTAAATAGTTTCCCGTAATGAATATAACAATTAAAAAATGATATGGCAGCTAATCAAGAACAATTAAAAAATGATATGGCGGCTAATCAAAACCAATTGAAAAGTGATTTAACGGTGCTGAAAAATGACCTAGTTTCTAACCAAGAGGAAATTAAAAACGATCTTACTTCGGTAAAGACTGTGATGGAAAATAAATTTAATGAGATAGAGCATCGAGTTGATGATATTGAAGGAAAGTTTGAGGCAGTTGAAGGCCGATTCATCGCAGTGGAAAATAAAATCGAAGAGAAATTTGAAGAAAAATTAAGTTCCGTTGAAGGCCGATGCAATGCAGTAGAAAATAAACTGGAAGAAGAAGATAGAAAGTTTCATCAACTTAAAGAAGACATCTTTAAAGACCTGGAAAGGAGATTGGCGACCGCGGAAAGCAGCTCTATACAGTTTGGCGCTCCCACATCGGTTGCTCGACCGTCCATTAAACTTGCCACATTTGATGGGAAAACTTCGTGGCAGGTTTACAAAACTCAGTTCATGATAGTGGCGGAAGCGAACGATGGGACTCTGCTACCAAGGCCTGCCATCTTGCAGCATCCCTGAGAGGTGACGCAGCGGACATTCTTCAGACCCTTCCGGACGGCCAGCGCCTGGATTTCGCCGCCCTCACATCTGCGTTGGAGCTTCGCTTCGGTGAGAAGTGCCAGAAAGATTTCAGCCGACTCCAGTTGAAGTCCCGTTTCCAGAAAACCGGGGAAACCCTGCAAGAGCTTGCGGCGGACATCGAGAGACTGTCTCATCTTGCTTTTTGCGACTGTCCTGCGGATGTTCGAGACAACCTGGCACTCAACTACTACATTGACGGGGTTCGAGATCCGGAAATCCAGAAAGCTCTACGGGTGGCGGATGTCAAAGACCTGAATTCTGCTGTTGTGTATGCGATGAGATACGAGGCCGCCCAAGAAGCAACCCGTGTGGATCGCCATCTAATCAGGACTCAGGAAGGTGATGAGTCTGATTCCAGGTCGTCCCACCTCGCTGAACTTGAGAGACAACTCGGTGACTTGACAAGACATCTGAGCAGCATAACAGCCCAAAAGAAACAAGAACAGAAGTGCTGGAAATGCGGTAGCGAAGGACACCTGCGAAGGAGTTGTCCGGCTCGCCAAGCTACGCGAGGGAAGGAAATCACCACCACCAGAGCTCTGCAGATTTCCTCTTCTAGTAGTGGCAGTGATGGACTTTTCATTTACGCACATGTAAATGGGAACCCCTGCAGGCTGATTGTCGACACTGGAGCCAATGTGACAATCATTAGGACAGATGTGGCTCGTGAATTTGGATTGAAACTGCTGTGGACATCGCCACGCGTAAGTCTCCAGACTGTGACAGGTGACAAGATCGAGATTGACGGTAAAGTGGACTTGGAAATAGTGTTTGGGAATGCCACCTACCATCATATGGCATTCGTCGCTAATATCACGGACCCCTTCATTCTCGGATTGGACTTTTTGAAGAAATATGACTTCACTCTCGACTTCAAGACTAATGAGCTGCACGCGATGATAGAAGACATAGCCGTTTTCCCCCGCAGAAAGTGATGTAAAATCCGCTCATCAAATAATAGCCCAAACAGATTTATCGATTCCCTCAAGGTCAGAATCATTAATACCTGGCTTCCTTGAAGAAAGCAATAGTTTTCGATTTGGACTCGTTGAATACCCTAACCTAAACAATAATCTAAAAGGAAGGCCGGTAGCATCTACGCTTGTGGACCTTTTTAAGGATGTAATTCCTGTAAGAGTCGCCAACGTGAGTGAAAGGCCAAGGAATATTCGGAAAGGTATAGAAGTGTTAGCAACTTGTACTCCAGTAAACTGCATCATTAGAAGAATCAATTCCCCCGAGATTGTGTCTTCTGAGTCCTTGACATCGAAGTTAATTGGGAGTGCACCATTAACGAAAGATCAAAGAACTGCTGCGGAACAATTGGTGGACGACTTCAAGCATCTGTTTTCATCTACATCGGAGGATGTGGGCCGGACGAATTTAACGCAGCATAGGATCTACACTTTAGAACACCCCCCTATTAAACAGCATCCAAGACGACTACCGTTCGCCAAGAAGGAAGAGGTTGAGACCCTCCTGAAAGAGATGAAGGAGAATGATGTAATCGAACCTTCATCCAGTCCTTGGGCCTCTCCCATCGTCTTGGTCCGAAAGAAAGATGGCTCCACCAGATTTTGTGTCGATTACCGACGGCTGAATGAAATCACCAAGAAAGACAGTTACCCTCTTCCACGGATAGACGACACCTTGGACACTCTTTCTGGACACAAGTGGTTTTCGACCCTGGACTTGAAGAGCGGCTACTGGCAGGTTGAGATACACCCTGAGGACCGAGAAAAGACAGCGTTTACAACTGGACAAGGCTTATGGCAGTTTAAAGTGATGCCCTTCGGCCTCTGTAATGCACCAGCTACGTTCGAGCGTCTTATGGAGACAGTGTTAAGAGGACTTTCTTACGAATCCTGTCTGGTCTACTTAGACGATATCATCATCGTGGGACGCAGCTTCGAAGAGCATCTGGCAAATCTTAGGAAGGTGCTGCAAAAGCTTAAGGAAGCCAATCTGAAGTTAAGGTCGTCCAAATGTAATTTGTTCCGCCGGGAAGTGAACTACCTTGGTCACATCATCTCTTCTGAGGGTGTACAAACCGATCCAGAGAAGGTATCTTCGGTCAAGAGTTGGAGTCGTCCCGAAAACATCCATCAGCTGCGAAGTTTTCTGGGGCTCTGCACGTACTACAGGAAGTTTGTGAAGGGTTTTTCCAACATTGCACGACCTTTGCATAAGCTGACGGAGAGCAAGCAAAAGTTTGAATGGTCCAAAGAATGCGAAGATGCATTTCTACGACTGAAAGAGGCTTTAACATCAACACCTATCCTCGCCTATCCTCAGCCTGAAAAATCCTTCATCCTGGACACTGATGCGAGCAACGAGGGAATTAGAGCTGTTTTATCCCAAGAAATTGACGGCAATGAACATGTCATCGCTTACTGGAGCAAATGCTTATCAAAGTCGGAGCGAAATTACTGCGTCACCAGAAAGGAGTTACTGGCCATAGTGAAAGCTGTAGAACACTTCCATCATTACCTCTACGGCCGAAAATTTCTGCTTCGGACAGATCATGCCTCGTTAACTTGGCTTTTGAACTTCAGGAATCCAGAAGGCCAGATAGCCAGGTGGATACAGCGGCTCCAGGAATATGACATGGAGATCAAGCACCGAAAAGGGTTGTCTCACGGTAATGCAGACGCTTTATCAAGGAGACCCTGTCCTGAGAAATGCAATTATTGTTCCCGAGTCGAGAAACAGTATGGAACGACTAGCCCTACTGCCTATCAGGTGACAGTGACTCCAACATCTTCAGAACCTGATCCATGGAGTGACGACCAAGTTCGAAAAGATCAACTTGAAGACCCCGACATAGAACCAATTTTGGAGTTCATGGAGAGTGACAGTCGGCGACCTAGCTGGCAGGACGTTTCCATCTTTAGTCCTGCAACAAAAAGATACTGGGCTTTATGGAATTCACTCCATTTACGGAACGGCGTACTGTACCGAAAATGGGAATCTGATGACGGCAAAACGTCTAGGTGGCAGTTACTACTTCCCCGATCAAGGATTTCAGATGTTCTGAAAGAAATACATAGTAGTGCGACTGGAGGACATTTTGGTGTCTTGAAAACCCTCAATAAAGTTCGAGAGCGCTTCTTCTGGAGTAAGGCGAAGGATGACGTGGAGAAGTGGTGCCATTCTTGTGACGCCTGTGCTGCTCGTAAAGGACCGAAGAAGAGAAGCAGAGGGAAGCTACATCTGTACAACGTTGGAGCTCCTTTCGAACGAATTGGGATCGACATCCTGGGTCCTCTACCAAAAACTGCTGATGGGAACAAATACATTCTTGTTTCCATCGACTACTTCACCAAATGGCCGGAAGCATATCCCATTCCAGATCCAGAGGCTACCACCGTAGCAGAGACTCTAGTCCAACATTGGATCTCGAGATATGGAACACCTTTGCAGATTCATTCCGATCAAGGGAGGAATTTCATCTCTGCTGTGTTTAAGGGCCTATGTCAAATTTTCGGAATTGAGAAAACTAGGACAACACCACTACACCCACAATCGGACGGCATGGTGGAGAGATTTAACCGCACAATCCTGAATAATCTCTCACTTATGGTCTCCAGAAATCAACAGGATTGGGACAAGAAGCTACCTTTGTTCCTGCTGGCCTACCGCAGTGCTGTCCACGAGACTACCGGATTTGCCCCATCTCAGATGCTCTTCGGACGAGAGCTTGGCTACCTTGTGATCTCGTCTTCGGTCGTCCTCCGAATGCGCCTGCATCGCCTGAGGAGTACATCCAGAATCTCCAGGCCCGGTTGGAAGACGTTCATAACTTCGCACGAGAGCGAATCAACATCGCGGCGGAGAAGATGAAGACCCGATACGACACAAGGTCTACTGGACATGAATTCAACGAAGGCGACAAGGTTTGGTTATGGAATCCCATCCGACGGAAAGGTCTTTCACCCAAATTGCAGTCACATTGGGATGGACCCTACAAAATCCTTAACCGACTGAATGACGTCGTAGTGAGGATCCAAAAATCACCTAATGCAAAACCTAGGGTTGTACATTATGATCGGTTAGCCCAATACTATGGCCATAGTTCATGAGTATTACGTAAACAACCATGGTTGATAACATAAAAGTTGTAGATAATTTTTGCTTTTAATGTTTAGTAATATTTCTTGTTATTATTGTGTTTTCTGTATCTGTTAGTTATTAATTAATGTGTATATTTGTAAACTTGTGATAGAAGTTTGGCACCCTTTCTGGGGATTGTACTGCCCGGGACGTGCAGTTCTTGGGAAGGGGGCAATGTTACAAATCCTGTAAATAGTAATTATTGTAGGAACGTAACCTGTAAATAGTTTCCCGTAATGAATATACAACCCCTTTTCATATGGCTAAAGTATACGACTCCTATTTCCTTTTTGTTCATTGATAAAATTTGATAACGGTCTACTACTTTACAGAAGCGTGTGGAATATTTGAGAAATTTCTTTTCGGTGTCTATATAAGCCGTTAGCGATGGATAAACAGGAGAGTTTCGATTCAGATTTCGAACTGCGAGCGGATTTGCTTAGCGAGGCATTTCGCTGTGTTGTTTTCGTATTTGGAAGTAAATACGCGTGTAAACGTTGAGTTTACGGTGTTGTGTGATAATTGCTTAATTGCTGATGAATAATTTAGCAGTTGTTGACAATCTTTCCTGTACATAGTGTAAATAAATTTCCTGTGTTTTTATCAAGAACTGTGTCATCCTTTCGAGAAAGTTGGAAGCCGCACAGAATCCGTTACAATATCTTCTTCTTCATCAGCACAACAGCCTGGTGCAGGCCAAGGCTTTCTCCGTCTGCTTCCTCCAGGCGGTACGACACGTTGCGAGGTTTCTCCACCTGTTCACTCCCAGGTTATGTATATGTTAGACCAAAATACCATTTCACAAAGAGAAATTGCGAAAAAACTTAATATTTCTTTTAAAAAACTGTCAGCAGATCTAATGGATCTGTCAAAGAAAACTAATCAATTGTCCGAAAAAAGCTGGGAATGTGTGACAGAAAACGCTAAGTGTCTCCAAGAATTGAAAGAAAATTCATTTTCTTGGATGTAGTCAAGGCCAACCGCTGAGAAACTGGCAAAGACATTGCCTGTGGTGATTTTGGCCTTCTATCAGATATCCCATTGGCGATTAATCCTCGCCTCTTCACGCCAAAATTTTTCGTTGCTCTGCTGTTGGCCTTGACCATTCGAATAAGTTTTATTTCCATCCTTGGAGACACTTTGCGTGTTTTGCTACATTTTCCCTGCCTCTTTGGGACAACTGATATGTTTTCTTTTGACAAAAACATTGATTCTCCTGACAGTTTTTTGAAAAATTCCAAGTGTTTTCGCAATTGCTCTTTGTGAAAAGGTATTTTGGTCTAACATATATACACAACCAGTGCTTTCCTGCATGTTGAGAGGTCATTCAGCTCAGATCCAGACCATCCTGTTGGGAGGGGCGTTTGAGTAATTCATTGGGGGGGGGGGGGGGGCGGATGAAAATAAAATTTAGGAAAAAAGTTAAGAACTGAAGCATGTTTTTTATTTTTTTGAAAATTTTGTATTGTTCAAAGAGTTTGAATGAAATTTAAAAGTGTTTCGAGTACCAGACACACACAAGAAGAATAAAAAATTGAAAAAAAAAAACAAAAAGAATTTCTACTAATATTCTGGATTCATTATCTAAATTAAACCCTTCAACTTTTGATTCGTTTGAGAACTCTTGGAAGTATTTTCAGTAGCCATTCAGGTCCTCAATTGAACTTTTTTCTTTACAATAAAAGGTTGCAGAAAAAAAGGTCATGATGAAATACTGAAATTGCATTTTTGAATAAAATTTGCAGATGGTTATGGATTTGTTTGTTGATTGAGTTGTTTAATATTTGCGCATAAGTAGGAGTGTTTGCAGGCTCTCCCCCGAAAATTTTATTCAGGAACGCATTTTTAGACTATTTGGTAGTTAATAAGAGGAAGGGAGATTTGGAGGTCTCTCTCCGGAATTGTTTTGAAATTTAAGGGTATATTTTCGAGAACACAATTGTTTGCTCTCTTGATTTTTTTCTTAAAGGGAAAGGATGAGATTCAAGGATTCTCCCCAATCGTTTTTTGATATTAGAGCTTCAAAAATGCAATTTTATATATCTTTAGTGATACTAAAAACCAGGGGGTTCGAGGGCTTTCCCCCGGAAAAAAATTCGAAATTGAAGTCCTAAAATCGGAATTGCAGGCCATCTTTGATGAGGTTGCAGAAGACATGGGCAGAGTCATGTAAAATATAAAGTATTTGCGCACGCAACTCAAAAGTATTTGCAATCTAATAATTGTCTATTGCGTAAAAAAAAACAGGAGGGGGGATTTCCCTCCCCCTCAAAATTGTTTTTTAATCATAAGAAGTAGATACATTTTGTAAAAGTTCATTGACTAAAACAACATTATAAAACACAAAATTGCAAATAATTGCAGGTATATGGTTTGAGGTAACAAGGAACTAATTTTCATGCCAATTATGTGAGCCTATGGATGCAAAGACCTAAGTTAAATTTCAAAATTTTAAAATTAAGCTTCTTTTTGCAGATATCTTTGCATTCGTAAGTTCACATATTTTTTGGGAAATATATCTCTACTGCAGATCATACATTGATGGGACCTTTCTTTTCTTAAGCTGTCAAGTCAAGAAATTAATAGGATACCTAAATTTCTGAGAACAATGAAAAAACTAGCAATTTGTTGCTTCCTGGAAATGCTCTGTCGAGGGAAGGGACAAAAACAAGTGCAATAAATCTAGTAACAGAAGTGTTACTAATGAAGATGAGATATACCACTAGGAGCAAGTCCCATCTGCCTTTGGTCCCTTAATAGCCCAATGCACACAAGGCTTCCAAATCTATACCGTATTTTCGAACCTAAGCGCCGCGGCACTTACGAGAAAAAAATTTTTATGAATTGCCGATGTGGCAGAAACAGCAGGTGCGGCGCATACGATCTTTTTTTATTTATTTTTATTTTTTTTAAAATAGTTTACAACATTTTACTGAAAATAAACTATTTTGAAAAGAAGGAAAATAAAATGTTTGGAATTTTCTTCGAAATGATCGGAATTGTGTTAAAAATGTGTTCTGAATATAAAAAAAAAAATTATTTTGAGTTTCTCGTAGCATTATTAAACACGCTTCCCCCTCCCCCCCCAGCTATTTACTATGCAAGAAAATGATGAATTCACAGTCCTCGTGTCCCGCCTTTTTCGCACGGTTTAGCTTCTACTGTAATTTAAGTCTTTATTTAACAGGAAGATAATACTAAATTATGCCTAAATGTGTTTTATTGCTTTAGTTTTCAGTTAAAAAGATTGAACTAAAATCGGAAAAATGTCAAAATTTATGAATATAGATCGGGAAAATTTGCGGAATTTTTATTTCGCGGCAAATTTCGAATCTCTTGCTTTAAGCATCGTTGTTTGGACTAAAGTGCTGAAGTTTAAGCGAGTTTATGCAGTAATTATTTCAAAGTAAGTTCATAACTTTTTTAAGCATCCATAAAGGCGATCGTTCGAAGTTTTTTCATGCGCAATGTAAAAATTTTCGGCAGCGATCCGAAATTGGGCAAAGTCCGTGGTTGTCGGATTTAGGGTAATTAGCAAGTAGTTAAGATTTTTTTTTTTTAAATATTTAATCTGCTTAAATTGCGTTCTAGATATCTTCCAAAAAAAAAAACAACTAACAGTAACAACTTTTCTTTCACATTAAATATTCCCCCCCCCACCTTGTTGTTGTTTAAGAAAAATAGCTATGCTACCGGGAAATCAGGAAAAATTTTTTATCTCTGCATTGCACCCTATGAGCAGAACCAGTCTTTCTATCCCCCTTCGATCGTCAGACGCGTTTTCCGCAAGTTTCGTCTAAACGCCATTTTGTTTCCTATCGTGTTTCTCGCCATAGAGCAGCGGTTCCCAACCCATGGGCCGCGGCCCACAAGTGGGCCGCGAACAGCGTGTTACTGGGCCGTGGACACTGGTCGGGAATCTGAACCAAGATAAAACTTGTGGTCTTAATTTCCGTTTTTCGCGAAAATTCACTTATTAGATATACTATCACTCAAAAA